>NW_027411755.1:58802211-59063443 GCF_047663935.1 Musca autumnalis
AAGCTCGACAACACTGTATATGTGATGGATAGTAGACTTATGCCTCTCTAGTTGGCACAATTGTTGGCTTATTGTTTCCTTTCTTGATCCGAGATATTGGCAGATTGAGGTGGCAATCGTTAAGTATGTATTCCTTTAACAAAATTTTGCGAATTGGGTTTATACTTTTCCAACTCATTAAACTCCACATGGACTTGTATATCTCGAGGAGTTGAAACCTGGTGCTGCCCACTACCATATTTTTGCCGATCGGTCAGCCTCATTCCGTTATTAGACTTAAATAATGAAGGCTGAACTTTTTGACAGTGGGTCCAAATAGATTTTCCTTCCCAATTTAAGCATTAAAGTATGCTAGAACAATCTTAATATTCGACTTTCTCTTCTGGGCATGGGCGCAGATGAAATTGCCTGGGTCGTACTTTTTATATCCCCCGAAATAGCTATATTTCGCAAAAAATTCTCATCATAGGTACACGGTTTGGTATGGCCCAATGAAACGGTACCACCTATTTCGTTTTTTTTTTTAGTTTTTCTCTACATTTTCGAGCAAGATTGGATATCCTTTGACATTTATGGTGGCTAAAACCATATTCATTTACAATTTCGGACATAGGCCCACGTTGTGGTGTAGTACCAGCGTTGCCGACAGTTTTTCATCGCAAATCGTCAAATCCTAAATAAAATTTTTAAAATCGTCAACATAGTGCAACTCAAGGTTTGGATACCGCTTAATGTGAATTTTTCGCTAACAGTCATGACAATGAGACTGACCAGGAACAGGGTAACCACTCTAGCATCCACAAAAATAGAGATAGGACGCTGAAATTTTGGGAAAATGCGTCTTTTGTTTGCAGGCAGGTCGATGATGGGCTATATCGGTCCACGTTTTGGTATAGCCCCCATATAACGGTACCCCCCGATTTACGGTATTTTGACGTTTTTACCTACATTTTCAGACCGCTTTGGCTATAATTTGAAATTTAGGGTTCTTAAGTATCAATAAACTTATATAACAAAAGTTGTGGACATAGGTCCAGGTTTTGGTATAGCCCCCATATAACGGTACCCCCCCCATATACGGTATTTTGACGTTTTTAGCTACATTATCAGACCGATGTAGCTATAATTTGACATTTAGGGTTCTTAAGTGTTAATAAACTTTTGGTATAGCCCCCATATAACGGTACCCCCGATTTACGGCATTTTGACGTTTTTATCTACATTTTCAGACCGATTTAGCTATCAATTGACATTTAGGGTTCTTAAATGTCAATAAATTTATATAATTAGTGGACATAGGTCCATGTTTTGGAATAGCCCCCATATAACGTTACCGCCCGATTTCAGGTATTTTGAGAATTTTACCAACAAGTTTTAACCGAATTATCTGTAATTTGAACATTTGACATTTGAAATTCTTAGTGGTCACCACACCTCTTCACCAAAAATTGTCAAGAAAGCCCCCATATAACGGTACCTCCCGATTTTCAGTAATTTGATGATTTTAGCTACAATATTAAACCGAACAAGCAGTAATTTGACATTTTAAGTTCTTAGTGGTCACAACACCTCTCCATCAAAAATTGTCAACATGTTCGGATATAGCTCCCATGTAACGGTACCTCCCAATTTTCAGTAATTTGGCAATTTTAGCTACAATTTTTAACAGAACTAACTGTAATTTGACATTTGAAGGTTGTAGTGGTCACCACACATCTGCATCAACAATTTTCAACATAGCCCCAATATAACGATACTTCCCTATTTTCGGTACTTTGAGGATTTTACTTAAAATGTTTAACCGAACGTAGGTCCATGTTTTTGTATAGCCCCAAAACAAACCTCCCGATTTTCCGTACCTTAGCTTTATTTTTTGGACGAACTTTCTGTAATTTGAAATTTAAAAGTCAACAAAAATTCTGCAACAAAAATTGTTCATTTAAGTTCATATCGACACCTCCAAATAATAGTATGCTAAGTCTAAAAAGTGAGTTTTGCAGGAGAAGCTCTCAAAGTGTGGAAATTTTTTTGAACTTCAGTACTATGCTAAGTCAATATTTGTTTATAACTTCTGTTCGGATTGACCGATCATTACCAAAATTTGACAGAATTTAAGTTAAAGGACGTTCAACACCTCCAAATAATAGTTTGCTAATTCTGAACAGTGAGTTTTGCAGGACAAGCTCTAAAAGTTTGGAAATTTCTTTGACCTTCAGTACTATGCTATGTACATATTTGTTTATAACTTCTGTTCGGATTGTCCGATTATTACCAAAATTTGACAGAATTTAAGTTAAAGGACGTTAAATATAAAAATGTAAAGAACTTGAAAACATGCTAAGTCGACTTAGCATACTATTGTTTGGAGGCGTCGATATGATGATGGGCTATATCGGTCCACGTTTTGGTATAGCCCCCATATAACGGTACCCCCCGATTTACGGTATTTTGACGTTTTTACCTACATTTTCAGACCGCTTTGGCTATAATTTGAAATTTAGGGTTCTTAGGTATCAATAAACTTATATAACAAAAGTTGTGGACATAGGTCCAGGTTTTGGTATAGCCCCCATATAACGGTACCCCCCCCCCCCCAATGCGGTATTTTGACGTTTTTAGCTACATTATCAGACCGATGTAGCTATAATTTGACATTTAGGGTTCTTAAGTGTTAATAAACTTTTGGTATAGCCCCCATATAACGGTACCCCCGATTTACGGCATTTTGACGTTTTTATCTACATTTACAGACCGATTTAGCTATCAATTGACATTTAGGGTTCTTAAATGTCAATAAATTTATATAATTAGTGGACATAGGTCCATGTTTTGGAATAGCCCCCATATAACGTTACCGCCCGATTTCAGGTATTTTGAGAATTTTACCAACAAGTTTTAACCGAATTATCTGTAATTTGAACATTTGACATTTGAAATTCTTAGTGGTCACCACACCTCTTCACCAAAAATTGTCAAGAAAGCCCCCATATAACGGTACCTCCCGATTTTCAGTAATTTGATGATTTTAGCTACAATATTAAACCGAACAAGCAGTAATTTGACATTTTAAGTTCTTAGTGGTCACAACACCTCTCCATCAAAAATTGTCAACATAGGTCCATGTTCGGATATAGCTCCCATGTAACGGTACCTCCCAATTTTCAGTAATTTGGCAATTTTAGCTACAATTTTTAACAGAACTAACTGTAATTTGACATTTGAAGGTTGTAGTGGTCACCACACATCTGCATCAACAATTTTCAACATAGCCCCAATATAACGATACTTCCCTATTTTCGGTACTTTGAGGATTTTACTTAAAATGTTTAACCGAACGTAGGTCCATGTTTTTGTATAGCCTCAAAACAAACCTCCCGATTTTCCGTACCTTAGCTTTATTTTTTGGACGAACTTTCTGTAATTTGAAATTTAAAAGTCAACAAAAATTCTGCAACAAAAATTGTTCATTTAAGTTCATATTTTCGTATAGCCCAGATACCTCCGAACTAGCTGTTAATGACATTTGAAGTTCCCACGTTATGTACCGATTTTCGATATTTTGAGAATTCTAGCTAAATTTTTTAACCGAATTAGGAGTTATTTGACATTAAAGGCTTCCATCAAAAACTGTCAACATAGGCCCATGTTTTATTATAACCCCTATATAACAGTACCTCCCAATTTCTAGCCCACCAAAAATTGTCAACAGTTAGATATAGGCACCATAAAAAAGGGCCTCCCGAATGAAGCATTTTATGTACATTATCTGACATTTTAACGTACTCACTTAAAGTTGGGGACAGGAATAAATATTTTATGGTGGAGGGTATGAAAAGTTCGGCCCGGCCGAACTTAATGCTTTTTTACTTGTTCTTTCTCATAAAATAATTTTATGTTTGGATATTTCAAATGGAAACATAAATTCTCTGAAATGTACTTGGTTAACAAATTTTGTAAGAAATAATTTCGATTTTTTTGTTCGAAAATTTTTAACTTTTTGTTTGAAATTTTCAAATTTTTCTGTATTACGGCTTTATGCCATATCGTTCCAGTATCAAAAAAAAAAAAATAAATAAATAAATGAACTCGGAGTTCCGTAATGATTACACTCTATCTTTGCTAGTTCATTTTTGAGGTTTATGGTATCCTGTATCAAAAATATGACGAGTTCAATATTGTGGGAAGGGAAGTGCATGAAATGGGGTTTTCGTGGACTATATATCGAAAACCAATTATATATTTATTTCGACAAATTTGTTATTCACATTAGTTTCGTTCCAGTACTTTTTTAGTGATAAAAGTGTCAAAAGAGCAAACTGTCGAAAATGAGTCCAACACACACATTTTTCCGAAATGTACGGGAACGAAGAAATGACAGAAACGTCAAAAAATCTGGAACAAATGTCAAAGTCGGCGTGTCAGCGAATCAGAAGCCCGCAAACATGTTGCACATTTTTGCTCGCTCAAATTTGTCGTGTAAAAACTTTTTAAAGAGAAAGCTATTCAGCGCCATTTTTGTTCAAAGAGAAGTGAACATTTTGCAACTTTTTTGGTGTACGGGAACGCATTTCGGGGAAAAATGTGCAAAATGTGTAAAAACTTTCTAGTTCTGGAACGAAGCTATTCTTTATGGTATTGAGGTAATACTGGGTACCACGGAAATAATATAAACAACTTTATGTCCAGCTTCCTTCAAATATTAAAATTTGCGTATAGTAGATGTTTGCAGAAATAATTGTTCACAGTTTTTCCTTCAGCTTGTTTTCATTTGATCGGTTTGTTGAAATCTGATATCTCTATTCCTTTCTTAATTTGATTATATATTTTTATCGTCTTCTAGAAGCTCTCAGATACAAATAAATATTTAATAAAAAGCCTTTTTAACCGAATTGTTCGATTGTGGAACTTGTTGCCTCATAATATTAAAACGTTTTCGGTTTCTCAGCAGACTTTGAAAAACCAACATAATATGTTATTACAACGAACTTCCTTAAAAATACTTATCTTTTCTACTTCTGTCTATTTGGATGAAAGCAGGGTCAGACAAGCATTTAGCCCAGTCCGCCTCTATGGCTGGAGACTTGGTCCAAATTTTAGATGACGTAATATTTTCCAAACTTAGTTAAAATCACATTGGTCACCACTTCGAGTTCCTTCCCCACAAAAGTTTGAATTGTTTCTTAAAATCGTGTATATCCTATTTGGCCATTCTTTCTGGTGGGCTGGTGGGCGCGATAACTATCGAAAGGAATGACTCTCATAATGAGATACACTTGCTTAATGGACTAATGAAACACTCTTCTTTTGCGCTATGAGCAATAATTCGAAACGTCCACAATCGCTAAGATAGGCACCCTTAAAGTTTTGATATTTTTGCCGGTAAGTTCATACGTCTAAAAAAAGGCCACAAAATTTTGCAAACTCCAAGAATACAAATTTTGGGGATAAATATATTGTCTGTGAAGCCGATATTGGATCTGTCGATAGTAAAGGTATTAATCCACACAGGCGACAAAGACGACTTGCTTGTTTTCTCAAATATTTATTCGACCATGTTTTGGCAAAGCCTAATCATGTGTTTCGTAGTCTCAAAGAGTACTTACTACGAGTAGGATTGGGAGTTCATAGACTGTATTGTCCGACTCCGGCTAAAGCAGTCTTCTTTTTTAAATATATTTTTTTAGTTGAATTCTCCAATCATTTCGGTTAAAGAAGTAAAATTTTTGCATTTAAAAATTTTTTTCTTGGGTAAATATTATGTAAGGTTATCCGCACAATAGCAGTAGACAATTTTCGATTGGAATTATTCAATGTCGGATGTATTCAATTTATAGAAATAACTTAAAAGATATTAAAATACCTTGACATATTAAAGTATACAAAATTCCAATTAAAAGGTTTATAAGATGTTAATATGTAATGTATGGGCGTCAAAGATTTGTCCACTAAATACTTTTTGAAAAATGGGTCTAAAAAAGGGCGATATCTCGATATGCATTAAAACATAGATCTATTTTAACCACTTTCAGCATAGAGGTTCTCCAACCAAAAAAATCCAAAAATCCGTATTATAGCCAATATTCTTAGAAATTAAATTAAGATCTTCGAATACTGAAAATCTAGCGCAAACAATTGCGGATATTACAAATTCTGAGATATACCAAAATGTGAGCATATGTGGTGTACAACTTACAAATACCGATAACCATACCGAACGTGGTCTGATATGGTAATTTTCAATAAAAAAAATCCAAGAACTAATACATAATATATACTACTCTGTACCAAATTCCAAAATTGTATTTTAAATTTTTTAAACTCTCTCTTCATTGATTTTATACACCTTGTCTCAATAATGGTTAAAAAATCGACTAAAAGCCTTTAAAATAGCGCTTTGTAACCCTACCCAACATTTTAAAATTTCATGATTTCTGAAACTATCTGTATTCCACATATGTACGTAATTGCTAAGACCATTAAAAAAGCTCATAAAATTGAGTTCGAAACATTGCTTTTTTTAAATTCTTTCGATAAAATATAGTTATTTTGTTTTATTACATGCAATTTTAGATAACGTGAAAAATTGCCATTTCAGGGCATAAAATCGTCATTTTAAATTTTGGGCCAAAAAATCGTTAAAATGACGATAAATCGTCCAATTCGCAACGCTGCACTCATATAAATGGTACCGCCCAATTTCAAGCTTTTAGCTGATCGAAGGTTCCAGTGATCAAAAAACTTTTCCCCCTAATATTTTGGGCAAAATTATTTATTCCATACAAGTTCAGAATAATTCATTTTTAACTCATTTTTAATTGCTTAATAAAATATTCTATCATAATTGCAAATAACTGGCCAAAATATAAAATTTCACCAGCAACTACAATTGATTTATTTCAACACTTTATTGAAATTTATTCTTACCACCTAATCACTACCATCTATGGATCTCATATTTTTAATAAATTACCCAGTATCAAATGTCGCAAATAGCAAAACAGAAATATCCTTACCTCCGGCCGAAGTGTTCATCACACCATTCGCGAACTGCTTCCTAAATAGTCATAACTGTGTAAAAGCAACCAACTTCCCACCTCTAACAGCCAAATGTTGAGAAATCCTTTCAATTGTCTTAAGTATCCCCATTAATATTCACTAATTGTTCTGAAATTGTATAAAATGATCTAATTAATTACGTTAAGGTATCAAATCATTATTATAAATGGTAATTCGGTACGTCAAAAACAAACTACGTCAATTTCCTTTTTCTCACGTTTCACATTCCAAGGGTGGTTGGTGGGTGGGTTAAATGTATAAACCGCCATGCCGAGCCGTAGTAATATTTTGTTATGCAAGGGTAATATTTCTTTGCTAGGACCCCCTCATTCCCATGCAGTTGGTTAAGTCACGTTTTAAGCTATAATGAAAATCAGTTAATCACATTTAATATTTCATGTTTTGTGGTTAAAATCACAAATGTCAATGTTGTAAATACGATGTTGAATGGTGTTGTTTATGAATACTGGGAAGTGTGTGTGTATAAGTAGAAAAGTGTGCTTAATGGTTTTAACAGCTAAAACTATTGTAAATGACAGAGGTACAGTGGTTTTATATAGATAAACGCTTTTAATGGATTAACAAGTCTTCTAAAGGAAAAAATACAAACAAATTTATTATAAAAGAAACATAAGTGAAACCACATTGCTGTACCATTCCCTTTAATTTGTAGTATAATTTCAGACCACTGTATATTAACATTCAACTATCAGGTTCTCGCTATTCGCAAATAGCTTTACAACCTATAATACAATGTAATACTCGTTACTGTCATTGAGTGCTCTGTGACATCCTTTTGTGTCGTTTGATACGTGCGTGTTCGTGGTTGTGTATGTGCCTCTGTGTATTCCTTTGTCTATGGCCACAAACAATAAGTGGATGGCTAAATACCAAATACGTGTAATTGTTGTAAAATTTACATTAATAAACAATTAAACGATAAAATATCAACGTGAAATTATTGTTATTATGACCAACAACCAATTTTAATTTGAGCTGTAAGACGTGAATTGAAGACTAACCAATTACTGGCCAAGTTGCAAGGGGGAATATAAATTAATTACACACGTGAAACTATATATTTTATGGGCCTACTAATTTACACGTTTATCAGAGTTCTTCGTCTATTTAGAAAAAACATCCGTTATTATTATGGTCAAATGGCGAAGGCTGTCATAAAACGGTTTAAATATTCGAATTCAATTAAATTTTGATTTATCACAGAAACACCTTACCTGAATTTAATTAACGTTTCGTTAAATCTGTACAATAAGAAATACTTGAAAAACAATAAACAAGTGAAAATCGTTAAGTAAAGCATGGCCGAATTTTAATACCCTACACCATAAAACCTTCTAAGTTAAAATGGAATAATTAGTGGACAGGAAGTAAGTCCACAAGTTTAGGTGGATACCCCAAACGCCTAAATTAGGTCAGAAAACACTCAAAACACTGAAAATAGGAAGGCGCCGTTATATTGTAGCTATACCTAGACTTGGATCAATTTTGAGAATTTTTGTTGGAGAAGGGAACATCAAATGACAAATTACGAGTAGTTCAGTCAAAAATTTACCTAAAACCTCATATACCAAAAACCGGGAGGTATCGTTATATGGGGGCAATACCGAAACATGGACGTGTGTTGAAAATTTTTGGTGGAAAAGTTTTGTGACCACGAAGTACCTTAAATGTCAAGTTGCAGATAGATTGGCAAATAAAAGATTCGATCATTGTTAAGAAATAGGAGGAACGAACAGGAGAGATCAACTGCATAGACTGAAAAAAACCAATGGCAAGAGCGAACAAATTGCAAGGACCGAGTGAATCGCAGCACCGACTGCTCTTGTTAGATTCGGTTCAAGTGGATATGGCTGTAGTCAATGCAATATCTTCTGCTTGAATCATTGACAAACAAAATTTGTCAATGTTTGTCCCTGTTATGGGGTTGCCCCATATAATGACATCTCCTGATGAGGGCAAGCCCCAGTTAGCCAAAAAACAAAAAATGCGTACAAACATTGACATTTGTTTGTAGGGACATTATGTCTTGGAACGACAGTAGCAAAATTACAGTTGATTCGCTTTGAAAATACTGCCAAGACCTTCAGAATAGTGGATATCGGGAGGCATCCTAATATGGGGACTACCCCAAAGCAGAGAACAATATTGACAAATGTTGGCAAGGACATCTTGTGCTCCCCATGAACCGTAAATACCTAATTACACATAATTCGTGAGAAAAGTGAGACTAAAACCCTTAAAAACACATGAAATAGTTGGGAACAGTTTTATGGGGGCTACAAAAAACGTGGACCTACATTAAGAATTTTTTGCAATGGTATTTTGTATACATATACTATGCCAACTTATAGCCAATATTATTGTAAAATTTAGCTAATAGTTAAAGAAACACCATAAGTTGGGATGTTAGGTTATATGCGGGCTAAATCAAAACATGGACCCAGAAACGTAATTTTCAGTACCAGAAGTTCTGTTGATATAGAAAGGACTTAAGCCAAATTTTAACACAGTACGTCAATTGGTTCGGCAGATAAATAGTTTTTACCCTATAATAATTGTTCCACAAACATCCCAAAAGGGACAAGGGAGACTTCTCTCATATCAATGAGTGCACCCCGATTCATATTAGCTCAATTATATGGGATCTACTGTTTATCGCCGAGTCCGAACGGCGTGTCTAAGACACAGCTTGTGGAGAAGTTTTACATGGCTGAAATACTCAGGAAATGTTGCCAACATTACTGAGGGGTATTTTGCCACCGTTAAAAAGTATTTGATGTTGCCTGGCCGGTGAATCGAACCCACGACCTTCATCGTGAACGACGGGTGTACATACCACTGCACCGCGGTGGCACTCAATACTTGGGTAAATACTCGAAATCGGATTACCCTTATATGGCGGCTACAAGAAAACGTGGATCTAAGTTGACAGATTTTTGCGAGGATATTTTATACACATTGAGAACTCACTTTCCAAATTACAGCCAATAAGATTGTAAAATCAGGCTAATAGATAAAATACACCTTAAATCGGGAGGTACGGTTATTTGGGGTTATATCAATACATGGACCCAGAGATCCCATTTTGAATACCAGAAGTTCAGTTGACACAAGAAAGATTTGAACTAAATTTTGCCAGCCTACGTCAAGTGGTTCGGCAGTTAAAGAGTTTTTACTCAACCATCTCTATAATACCCTTTTCACATTGTAGTGTATGGTTTAAAAATGGATCAGTCCCGAATGAACATTGTGCTCTGTTTCAAGTATTTAAGTCAATTTATACATTTATTCCTTTTAATTAAATTATAACACATTTTTTTTAAACAAATTTCTCAAAATAAATTTTATTATACCCTCCACCATAGTATGGAGGGTATATTAAGTTTGATTTTCCGTTTGTAACGCATTGAAATACTCATTTGCGACCCTATAAAGTATATATATTCTTGATCAGGGTAAAATTCTGAGTCGATCTGTGCACGTCCGTCCGTCCGTCTGTGGTAATCACTCTAGCATCCACAAAACTGGAGATAGAACGCTGACATTTTGGGAAAACGCGTCTTTTGTTTGCAGGCAGGTCAAGTTCGATGATGGGCTATATCGGTCCACGTTTTGGTATAGCCCCCATATAACGGTACCCCCCGATTTACGGTATTTTGACGTTTTTAGCTACATTTTCAGATCGATTTAGATATAATTTGACATTTAGGGTTCTTAAGTGTCACTGAACTTATGTAACAAAACTTGTGGACATAGGTCCACGTTTTGGTATAGCCCCCATATAACGGTACCCCCCGATTTACGGTATTTTGACGTTTTTAGCTACATTTTCAGATCGATTTAGATATAATTTGACATTTAGGGTTCTTAAGTGTCACTGAACTTATGTAACAAAACTTGTGGACATAGGTCCACGTTTTGGTATAGCCCCCATATAACGGTACCCCCGATTTACGGTATTTTGACGTTTTTAACTACATTTAGCTATAATTTGACATTTAGGGCTCCCAAGTGTCACTAAACTTATATAACAAAACTTGTGGACATAGGTCCACGTTTTGGTATAGCCCCCATATAACGGTACCCCCCGATTTACGATATTTTGACGTTTTAGCTTCCTTTTTTAGACCGATTTAGCTATAATTTGACATTTAGGGTTCTTAAGTGCCAATCAACTTATATACGAAAAATTGTGGACATAGGTCCACGTTTTGGTATAGCCCCCATATAACGGTACCTCCCGATTTACGGTATTTTGACGTTTTTAGCTACATTTTCAGACCGATTTAGCTATAATTTGTCATTTAGGGTTCTTAAGTGTCAGTAACCTTATGTAACAAAAGTTGTGGACATAGGTCCACGTTTTGGTATAGCCCCAATATAACGGTACCCCCGATTTACGGTATTTTGACGCTTTTAGCTACATTTTCAGACCGATGTAGCTATAATTTGACATTTAGGGTTTTTAAGTGTCAATAAACTTATATAACACAACTAGTGGAAATAAATCAATGTTTTTGAATAGCCCCCATATAACGTTACCGCCCGATTTCAGGTATTTTGGCGATTTATGTCGCATTTCTAGACCGAATTAGCTATAATTTGATATTTAGGGTTCTTTGTGACCAAACAATTTATATTCGAAAAAATTATGGACATAGGTACATGTTTCGGTATACCCCACATATAAGGTTACTTCCTGATTTTCGGTATTTTGAGATTTTTATCTACAAGTTTTAACCGAATTAGCTCTAATTTGAACATTTGACATTTGAAGTTCTTAGTGGTCACCACACCTCTCCACCAATGCGTCTTCTGTTTGAAGGCAGGTCAAGTTCGATGATATAGCCCCCATATAACGGTACCCCGATTTACGGTATTTTGACGTTTTTAGCTACATTTTCAGGCCGATGTAGCTATAATTTGACATTTAGGGTTCTTAAACGTCAATAAACTTATACAACAAAACTTGTGGACATAGATACACGTTTTGGTATAGCCCCCATATAACGTTACCGCCCGATTTCAGGTATTTTGACGTTTAAATTCACATTTCTAGACCGAATTAGCTATAATTTGATATTTAGGGTTCTTAGTGACCAAAAAACTTATATTCGAAATAATTATGAACGTAGGTCCATGTTTTGGTATAGCCTCATATAACGGTACCTCGGTATAACGGATTTTGGTATCCCCATATAACGGATTTTCGGTATTTTGAGAATTTTACCTACGAGTTTTAACCGAATTATCTGTAATTTGAATATTTGACATTTGAAATTCTTAGTGGTCACCACACCTCTCCACCAAAAATTGTCAAGAAACGTCGATGTATTGATAAAGCTCCCATATAAAAGTACCTCCCGATTTTCTGTAATTTGATGATTTTAACTACAATATTAAACCGAACTAGCACTAATTTGACATTTGAAGTTCTTAGTGGTCACAACACCTCTCCATAAAAAATTGCCAACATAGGTCCATGTTCGGATATAGCTCCCATATAACGGTACCTCCCAATTTTCAGTAATTGGCAATTTTAGCTAAACTGTAATTTGACATGTGATGGTTGTAGTGGTCACCACACATCTGCATCAACAATTTTCAACATAGCCCCAATATAACGATACTTCCCGATTTTCGGTACTTTGAGGATTTTACTTAAAATGTTTAACCGAACGTAGGTCCATGTTTTGGTATAGCCCCAAAACAAACCTCCCGATTTTCCGTACCTTAGCTTTATTTTTGGACGAACTTTCTGTAATTTGAAATTTAAAAGCCAACAAAAATTGTTCATTTAAGTTCATATTTTCGTATAGCCCACATACCTCCGAACTAGCTGTTAATGACATTTGAAGTTCCCACGTTATGTACCGATTTTCGGTATTTTGAGGATTCTAGCTACAATTTTTAACCGAATAAGAGTTATTTGACATTAAAGGCTCCCATCAAAAACTGTCAACATAGGTCCATGTTTTATTATAACCCCTATATAAGGGTACCTCCCAATTCCTAGCCCACCAAAAATTGTCAACACACATAGTTCGATATAGGCACCATAAAAAAGGGCCTACCGAATGAAACATTTTATGTACATTATCTGACATTTTAACGTACCCACTTAAAGTTGGGGTAGGAATGAAAACTAATTATTCCATTTTAGTTCAGAATATTTTATGGTGGAGGGTATGAAAAGTTCGGCCCGGCCGAACTTAACGCTTTTTTACTTGTTTTATTTACTTACTTACTTAGCTGGCCCATTACTGAACATTTGTTCCATAAGCCGAACTAAAAAAGATCTGGAATTCTCTCTGTTTAGTGCTTCCCTTTCTGGAATACCGCGCCTTGTCATGTCTTCATCCCCTTGTTTGCCCATCTATTCTTTGGCCTACCAATTCTGCGTGCACCGCCATGCGGCCAGAATTTATACGCCTTTTTAGCGGGTTCATCACCGCTCATTCTTATGATATGGCCTAGCCAACGCAATCGTTGCATCTCGATACGTTTATCTATACTGATGTAGTTGTATAGCAGATACAGCTCGTGGTTCATATGACGTCGATATTCACCGTCAACGCAGATTGGTCCATAGATCTTTCGAAGAATTTTTCTCTCAAACACACCAAGCACTGCCTTATCTGTTTGAGCAAGTACCCAGGCTTCTGAACCATACATCAACTCGGGTAGTATCAGTGTTTTGTAAAACGTTGTTTTTGTTTGATTTGGCTTTATTCCTTAACTGCTTACTCAGCCCGAAGTAGCATCTTTCCTATTTTAACTGACGATCGATTATCAGTTAATGTCATTCTACAAAGCCGGATGAGCTTTGCAGGGATACGAAATTCAGACATGGCTTGGAATACCTTTGAACGTAGGGGGCTGTCGAAGGCTGCTTTGTAAACAACAAAAATGTGGTAAGTGTCGATCTGCATCTCTTGGGTCTTCTCCAGGATTTGCCGCAGGGTAAAAATCTGGTCAATGGTGGATTTGCTCGGTTTAAAGCCGCATTGGTATGGCCCAATTATTTCATTGACCATAGGCTTCAGTCGTTCGAACATTATCCATGACACTACCTTGTAGGCAATAGGGAGAAGACTTATGTCCCTATAGTTAGAGTATACAGTCTTATCTCCTTTCTTGTTAACAGGGCACAGGATGCGCAGATTCCAATAGTCGGGTACACGTTCTTCTTGCCAGATGGTGCTAACTAGCGTGTCGCCTCCGGTTTTGAACAGCTCGGCTTGTAAGCCATCGGCTCCTGCTGCCTTATTATTCTTCAACCGCCTTATTGCTGTCTTTACCTCATCTTGGCTGGGCTGTATACATTCAATACCATCTTCTGGATTTGGATCTGTGGTATCATCGCCGTCTTCGCTACTAGCGGATACCAACAGTTTGCAGAAATGCCTGTACCAAAGCCAATTTTATTTTAATTATGCAATTTCTAGAATTTAAACAACGGAATGCGCATCAGTGAAAAGCACAATTGATGCCCCTCTATATAAACGTCTCGTAAATGAAATATCTCTATCTGAAATACGAATATAGGTCTTAAAATAAAATTTTTGTCATTTGTTTAATTTAATTCCATATAAAGACCCGTTAGCACTTACACTCCTTTCAGGCGCGCATTGTTTAGAAGTCGATTTTCCTGGCTAAAAACCCCAATTTTTGGCCACCTAGTGTTAACTTCTATATAAGATTCGATTGTTAACTACTGAAACTAAGAAAGCCAAAAAATTAGGTCAAGATATTGGAAAATGGGCGTGGCGTGCTCCTAAAGACGAAAAATTGTCCCCTTTTTGGAAAATATGCAATTTGTGCACATTTCTGGAGAATAAAATATATTTTTCTCAGTAACTATAAAAATTGTATTCATTCTTTTTGGCTATGTAGGTAGGATTGTTTTTTAAAGTTTAATATTTTTATAGTTTAATTATTAGTGTTTGATCTTTTTTAATAGATTGGAACATATATGAAAAAACTCAAAATTTTAACATTGACCTTGAATTCCTCAGTAACTACTAAACCAAAATTGATCGATTAACCAGAAAACTGACTGTGTTATCTGCTGAAAAAAATATGAAAATATATCTATCCGTTCAAATATATCTGGCCGATAACTCAAAATTTTAACTTTGACCTTGAATTCCTCAGCAACTACTAAACCAAAATTGATCGATTCACCGGAAAACTGACTGTGTTATCTGCTGAAAAAAATATGAAAATATATCTATCCGTTCAAAAGTTACAGAGTTTTGACAAGAAAAAAAACGATTCTAAATTCGCTTATCTTTACTATATATTGTCACTGAGAATATATGGACCTATATTCAGTAACCGATCGTACTGGCCGATAAGATGAAAGTCCCATATAATTGAGTCAAAAGTTGAATCGGCCGGAACTCAGATATTTTCGGAGAAATCAAGTAACGAAGAATTTTTTCTGAAGCTCAGACAATAGGGACAAATCGTTTAAAAAAGATCACATACGTAATTTTTTTGTGTTTTAACTTTTTGTTTTTTTTTTATAAATATTTGCCCAACATTTCAGCCCCAGTACGTATGAGTGTCATTAATTAGAATGATTGTAATGGAAGTCATACGCACCGGGGTTCCAATGTTAACAAATACGAAGTCAAAAAGTTAAAACCCAAAAACAAATTAATAACTTCTCTATTCTGTAAGCGATGTTATTGCCTTAACAATAAACACTTATATTGTTTGGTGTATTCTAAGCAACTAGGAAAAAATTGTTGTTTTTAATACATTTTAATTTTTAACCGATTTAAACAAAAAACAAGTAAGAACGGCGTTAAGTTCGGCTGGGCCGAAATTTGTATACCCATCACCACGAACTGCATTGAAGTAAATTAGTTTCCTTTCGTTTGTGAGAGCCTCAATTCGTATTGGGCCCGAGTTAATGCCACAATACCCAACCAATGCCCGGCATATGGATGGGGACCACACCACAAACTGCATTTGCTTAGCTGCCCAGATAACTCACCTGCCTCCTGATTCTTTATGGAAGCAACTAATTGAAGTTGCAGAATTTCTGAGTCTGGAGACAAAGGAACCAGAACCTGATAACTGAAAAAATGCACCATCGAACATATTTGCGTTGCTCCACACCAGAAGTGGAGGTGGGGGCTAGCTTTCCTATTGCAGCAGTTTGTTCAATACAGCCTGGCTATAATGACCCGTACATAATTATCTGTACTCCAGGTTATAGGTCAAACATTAGTCCGTTTTTGCAAGGTCACAAACGTCTGGCCTAGCCGGACATTAATGCTCATCATGAATTGTGGAATTCGGTCCTCGCAAAACGACCAGAGGGTCAATGAAGAACTGCCGAGGTAGAGTTGCTTAACATAAACATCCCTCCGATAAATAGCTGTACTCCATATTATAGGCGCAACATTAGCCCGCATTTGAAAGATCATAACGTTCTGGTATTGGGGGCGTATAGTGCTCATTATGTGTTGTGGTATTCGGTCCTCGGGAACGCTTGCTGGACACATTGATAGGTCTCAGTTTTGCACGGTCAATGAGGAGGCCCCTACCGGTATTAGCGGGAAGTGTCACTGTTCGCCAGACATAAACATCTTGTTACCTGGTCTGACAAATTACTTCATCTGGCAACCCGTCGTTTCTCTTGGAACCGACCATCTCCCCATAATTGTCTCCATCAACAGACTGTCCGATTGCATCTCCTCTGAACGCCGCCCATTCAACAATCATGGGAAAGCTAACTGGCTAATTTCAGAGAGTTCACTAATCAACGCTTCAGAGATTTGCCCAACCCTTCTGATGTTCGGGAAGCAGAAAGAAAGTTCCGAGATATCATCACTGCTGCAGCCGCGCTCCATATTACTGATAGTCGCATTCCCGAAGTAAGACCGAATTACCCAGCAGAGGCAACTTGATTTGCAAATGAATGTGATCAGCTTCTTCGTGCCAACCCCAGTGAGCCCAGAGTCAGGAAGCTGACACGGGAAGTAAACAGGTTGGTCGGTGAGCATAAACGGAACAAGTGGTTAAATCATCTGAAGAGTTGTAACATTGTAGCCGGAATAAGTGAATTGTGGGCAACGGTTAAGTCATTTTCGAGCTCAGGATAGAAGGAAGATAGAACCTCAGTCACGTTAGGCGACGTTACGCTGACGGATCCCAAGTTTGTTGAGCACCCTGGGAGTGACAGGGCGAAGAGAAGGTGAATCGTACAGACCGATTTCACTTTTTTCGCCCAGAGTAAAGACCCTTGAGGATTTAATCTTCCCAGCGTCAGAAATAGCTATCCAGTTGCCAAACATCAACATGGGTTTCGTAAGCAGTACAGTATATCCACACATATTAGTCGTGGACTCAACAAGTGCAATTGATTGGCTAGAGCAGTGATGGTGACGCCCGACTTATCAAAAGCCTGAATTGAATGTCATGGTCGAGGGTAGCAGAATTTCTACTACCAATTTCCCCAAATTCTAGGTGTCACATTCGACAGCATGTTCACGTCGCCCGCGCATGGGATGGAGAAACAAGGTCTTCAATTCCCTGCCCGCCAACACTTGGTGTGCAGTTAAAGAAACCTTGTTGACCACATATAACGAGATACGTCGGTCGGCGCCAGTGTGGTCCTCGAATATATGTACAACGCGAGGGAAAACTATTCGAACATCTCAGAATACCACACTGAGAATTGCAACAAGGTGCCTCCTCATGTCTTTAGTGCACCATCTACTTGAGAAGACACAGATTTTCCCAGTATAGCAAGCATGCAAAAGATGCATACAAACTGGGTGGATGAAAACATATGACCAAACTTTCCGACCGAATCCTCGAAGCTAGCTGATCTAAGAGATCCATCAGAAAATCCAACATGTCGGACGCCAAGACCTCAATGAAGAAGTTAACAAATTGGTATCCAATCACAAAAAAGGACGAAAGCATCTAGAGGATTTGGATCTTGGTACTAAACGCCTTTGGAACACGATCCAAAACCTCTCAAATATAATTTTTGGCGACAAATTACCAAAAACCCCATCCAAGATAGCAGCGGCCTTCTGCTGGCAATTCGTCAAGCACCCACCAACACCAAACCGTGATAGTAGAGGCTTCCCGTGCCCTCAGATCAAATAGAGATCTCGCCACCATCACAACGGATAATGTGCCTATAAGCAAGAGTTCCACAGCAATTGGCTCGGATTGTCTGGCAATTAGGTGCAAACTATCCTGTATGCACCTTGAATGTTTTTTCTAAAGAATTCTTTACCCTTAATGCGTATTGCATGGAGGGTCAGAATATCTGAACTGATGATATTCAATTTATATTGATGAACTTGTATGTTGAGGTTTACATCCACATCATAGCATATCAAAACAAGTGAGAAAAGGCTATAGTCGGTACTGGGCCAACTATGTGATACCCTACACCACTACCTCTGTGCATAATCTTTCCACTCGAAAACATTTCTTTTAGGGAGATACGAAAGTTTTCACCTATTTGGCTAAATCACTTAAGGCGAACTGAACCAAAATAGTTAATATTTAATTTTATATTGGACTACTATCGACATCACCAACATCAATATTCTTCTATCTCTGTGAAAAAATTTCGTGATGATCCGATCAAAATTCCGACCTGTAGTGTGATTGCAGAAAAAGTGGAAAAAAGGGATGTATTACCGACTATTGCGATATCTCTATTATTTGACCACCTACGCCAACCTACTTTGCACAATTTTAAAGATGGGATTTTCTACTTTCTTGGTCGTGCTTTGCTTTTAGATGGTCCCCAACCAAAGGTGTGATATGCGTCATTTAACTAAAATCGCAAAAAGGAAAAGTTGGGTTCTATTAGCGACTATTGCGATATCTTCGTTGTGTGACCGCCTACGACAACCTACGTTACATCGTTTCAAAGGCGATATTTTCTACTTTCATTGCCAAGTTTTGCTTTTTATATACCCCTTATAGACGCTGAGATATTTGCTTTGGAATAAACTGTAGACATTTTCTCCAAATAACTTTTTTGCTCATTCCGACCCCTAATTATTATCCGACCATCACCAAAATCAATAGGCTTCTTCCCCACCGGGACCCCCATCAACAACCAAAATTTCGTGACGATCCGATCAAAACTGCGACCTGTAGTGTGATTTCCAAAAAAGTGGAAAAATGGGATGTATTACCGACTATTGCAATATCTCCGTTATTTGGTCGCCTATGCCGACCTAGTTTGCATCATTGTATAGATGGGATCTTCTACTTTCATAGTCAGGCTTTGATTTTGAAAAGTTCCTAACCAAAGCAGTGATATTCGTCATTATAATTAATATCGCAAGAATGAAAATTTGGGTTTTATTTGCCACTATTGTAATATCTCCGTTGTTTGATCACCTACGAGAAGTTTCTTTACATCGTTAGAAAGGTGATATTTTCTACTTTTATTCTCAGGTCTTGCTTTTGGTATACCCCATATAGAAGCTGAGATATTCGCTTTGGAAAAAAACGTTGTCTTTTTATCCACATACGTTTTTTGCCCATTCCGACCCCTGAACATTATCCGACCATCACCAAAATCAATAGGCTTCTTCCCCTCCGGGACCCTCATCAACACCCAAAATTTCGTGACGATCCGATCAAAATTGCGACCTGTAGCGTGATTACAAGGTTTAGATGGACAGATGGACAGACGGACAGACGGACGGACGGACTGACGGACGGACACACATAGCCAGATTGACTCAGCTCGTCGAGACATTCATTTTGGTATATATAAGTATGGGTCTACGACCATTATTTCGATGCGTTACAAACTTTTTGGGGAAAACCAACTTATAATACCCTCCCCACATAGTGGTGTAGGGTATAAACATAGCATATAACTATCGTCGTTGTTTTTTTTTCCAAAATCTGGACCAATATTTAAAATTTTTTGAATTAAGTTTTGTATCTTCTGACAACACACAATACCAAATTACAGAAATTCGGTTCGAAAATTTTACAAAAGGGCTTTGAAATACATTGAATTGAGCACATCGGTTTATGAGGGCTTGACTAAAATCCCAATATACATGGATAGTTTATTGCAATTAAGTTTTCTGTCGCCTAGGAACACAAATTTCTAATTAACAACTAATACGGTACAAAAACATGAATAACATTTTCAAAAGATCTTAAATCGCTTGGTTCCCTTAACTAGGGGCTATACCAAAACGTGGACCTATTTTATCTGAATTTTTGCAAGTGATGTTTGTACCTGTTATAATATTTTGTAACCCTAGTGAAGACTAAATAAAAACTTTCAGTCACTTAGGTTGAATAATGTGGCTGAAACTAAAAAAAAACACATAAATCAGGAGTACCGTTCATTGAGAACTGTAGCAAAATTTTTGGAAGAAGCTTTTGTAACTCCCACGAAGACTAAATACTAAATTTCATGAACATGTGACTAAAACTAAGAAATTATCGAAAATCGGGGGTACCATTATATGGGACCACATATAAAAACATGGACCTATTCTAGTAAATTTCTGGTGGAAAGTTTTATATAGGATATATAGACCGAAAATCGGGAGGTACCTTTCTATGGGGGCTATATGAAGACGTGGACATATACCGACAAATTTCTGGTGGAAAATGTTGTACCCTAACGAAGACTATATGCTTTATTTCAGCCATATTGAGGCCACAACCGTAAAAATACCGAAAAATCGGCTGATGACGTGTGCCCATATAGCCCATTTTCAATACCAAACATCGTAGGAGTAATTGAAACTTCTGTATAAAATTATGAAACTCTATCTTAAGTATTGCTACCTGTATCTGGACTTCGGCAGGCAGACCGATGGACAAGGTTACGTCGAATTAGAATGCTGATCAAGAATATATCGACGCCTCCAAACAATAGTATACTAAGTCGACTTAGCATGTTTTCAAGTTCTTTACATTTTTATATTTAACGTCATTTTACTTAAATTCTGTCAAATTTTGGTAATGATCGGACAATCCGAACAGAAGTTATAAACAAATATTTCCTTAGCATAGTACTGAAGGTCAAAGAAATTTCCAAACTTTAAGAGCTTGTCCTGCAAAACTCGCTTTTCAGAATTAGCAAACTATTATTTGGAGGAGTCGAACGTCCTTTAACTTAAATTCTGTCTCATTTTGGTAATTATCGGTCAATCCGAACAGAAGTTATAAACAAATATTTACTTAGCATAGTACTGAAGTTCAAAAAAATTTCCAAACTTTGAGAGCTTCTCCTGCAAAACTGTCTTTTTAGACTTAGCATACTATAATTTGGAGGTGTCGATATGAACTCTATAGGGCCTCCGACGAACATTTCGATGTGTTAAAACGGAACGACAAATTTAATTATTCCCTCCATGTTATTGTGGAGAGAATACGAGGAGAACTAGCAAAGTTTGCGGTCTAGACAACACTTACTGTTTCCAGACGCCATTTGACATTTTTGTGGACAGTTTGACAGTTTTTAGCCTAACCATACTCATGTGTTGTATTGTTTACAGTGACCTCCAAAAGCTTCAACAGAATTTTCTGGCGACGAAAATCGCTGACCACTTTTTTGTTGATATTCGGGAATTAAGTGAAGCCATTGGGTGCCAAGGCAGGTCTGAACCGCGGATGACCCACCAATTCCACGTTATGTCCGGTCAAAAGCCGCTGCTTTGAATCATTGTTTGGGAGCTCGCATTGTCATGGTTCGTTTTTCGATTTTTTCCGACGTTGCTCAAGCCGTATGTATGTGCTTCTTCCATGAGCAACTTCGTAGGATTTGCCTCGCCTTCGAAGACCATACGCTCGATTGCTGTTTTGTTTAAACGACGTTTGAAGCACAGCTGGCATATGCATGGGCGTAGCCTGGAATAGCTAGGGAGGGACAGCTGCCCCCACCCCTAGGTCCTTTATATGTACATACAAAGTTTTAATTTGATCGATGCACTCTTGCCGTTAGTATCAACGTTGAAAATTGTGAAAAATGATTGGACGAAAATGTTCAGAAATAAATTACATATTTGTTGCAAAGTGATTGTTTTAAGTCACTGTAAAACAACGCAACACGAGATGGCATGTCAAAATATCCTGAGCACTGTCAAACTTTCCAAAAAGTCTTAAATGGCATCTGCCAACAGTACGTGTTACCTAGACCGCAAAATTGTCTAGTTCTCGTTCCGTTGTAACACTTCGAAATATTTGTCGGAGAACCTATAAGGTTTATATATTCTTGATCAGCATAGAATTCTAAGTCGATGTAAACTTGTCCGTCCATATGTCTGTTAAAATCCAGTTACAGCTCGCAATACTTCAAAAAGAGCTTCGTAATTATGTATAGAAGTTTCTATTAGTCCTAGGATGTTTGGTACACTACGTTGTTGCCTAGGCCGCAAACTTTTCTAGTAAATATCTGACATGTAAATATATGACATGTTTGACCTTTATAAAGAAAGAACAAAAAATAATAGAATTTCTTTTATTTTTACCTTATTAAGGTTTCGAGTTTAGCTGTTATGATCTAAGAGGTGCATTGAAAAATGAGGAGTTCAACGAAGTCCCACACATTCAACCATTATGCTACGTTTCACGAGTGGTTGAGGCTGATCATTAGGCACATTAGCATTAGGCACATCAGCATTTATATTCAAATCATAGGAAAATTGTATATTCGACTTGGCTAGTAACTCTATTTTCCAATGCTTTATTACAAACAATATAGCAGCATTTTCCACCTTTATTTGTATTTGTCCTTTTGTATCAGAAGATTTGATCATCAGTATTTGTCATCGCTTTGACAAATTGATGGTGGCTTCAAATTTCTGGAATTTCGTTGTGAAAAAATATCTACCGTTATAAAATCATTTTATGACGTGAACTAAAAAATCCAAAGGTATTTTCGTTTTTCACGGACTATAACAAACTCGAATTGGAACATCAGAAATCCTGAACGTCTTTGTAGTATCCATTAACATCCTCAAACAGGGAAGAAGAAACTTCTCAGTCTAGTCTCATATTAGTAGTCCTGTTGTAGTAGTATGTTGCATTACACTGAAGAACTCAGCCTTTTTATATTATTAAATATGACGAATAAAAATTATAATTTTGTGATTTCATAAGCCTACATAATGGTCATTTCTAATTAAATACATTACAATGATGTTATTATATTGTGTAAAGTAATAAATCTTACACGAATTTGCATGTAACTATTTGCAAAAGCTTAATGAACTTCACATGGAATCTCATTCCTCATTTTTTTCGAGTAATTTTCGTTCCATTTTCATGCATTCATTCTCCAAACATCTGCCTGCACACAATTTACCACAATCATCTAAACTAATTAAAATTTTCCCAAAACACGAATATGCTACATTAAGACTACTTTGTATTTTTTTTTTTTTGAAAATGTTATTTACAGAAAATGTTGAATCTGTTTATTTGTTTCCACGTTTTGTTTTTCATATCTGGTTTTAAATGAGTTTGTTGCTAACTTCTTTTGGGCCAAAGGGAGAAAGGGATATTGAAGGAAAGTTTTTTGTGTTAATATTATTATTTTAAATTCGTTTCCACTGTTTTCTCTCCATATGCCATGAATGCAAGCTAGCAAAAAAAGAAGGTAAGCAGGCGAGCAGTCAGCAGTGAGTGTGAATAATGAAAAATTCATATAATTACTTTTACGTGATAATAAACACCAAGCACACAAATAAACAACAACAACAGCAGCAGCAACAACAATTGTAATAGCATGTA
This sequence comes from Musca autumnalis, assembly GCF_047663935.1. Taxonomy (NCBI): domain Eukaryota; kingdom Metazoa; phylum Arthropoda; class Insecta; order Diptera; family Muscidae; genus Musca; species Musca autumnalis. Next base: position 58,826,056 of record NW_027411755.1, read on the forward strand.
TGCATACTGAAATGTATACAATTACAGTTATTTCATTTTTTTCCACCTCCCTCCCACACACACTCACCTACATTCCGACACTCTCCGATTCCATGGCATGGTTGTTGGAGGTCCTTCGTTTTGGAATTTTCCTCATTCATTGTATTCACACAACATACCTCTCAAAACTCAATTGCAGCCCAGAGTATCATCTGCGTGACTCCTCTACTGCTTCTGTCACCTTAAACTTTCAAACATGCAACACATTTACAAAAGACTCATTCACACATGTTTTTGAGTAGTTTTGTGGAGATGTGCAAAAAAAAAGAACGTGTTTGTAATTATTTGTGTTCATGTGTGTGTGTGTGTGTTTTTTGGTGTGTGAAAGTTGCACTGTAATGTGTGCAATTGCTGGAAAGTGCAGGAGAATGAGTGGGTGGTGGTTGGCTGACTATGCAACAAATAAAAATTATTCATGTAAAAATTACAACTGTTCAAATGCACAAAAGATGTGAACGAATTGTTTTTTTATGTCGATAGAGATCTTTTTATAGGGTAGGGTCGGCTCGGTGAAGATACTGTGGAACATTAAAATCATTATTTCGATGGAGGCAATGAAATCTCCGAAAGACAGAACATTGCCAAAAACCTCAAAACGGAAGCTTTACCAAGGATCCCAAATATCTATACCTGAAATCTCAAAAAATGTGTTTAGCCTCTGGGAACATTACACAAAAAGTTTGGGATTCCTCTATTTGTAGTATGTTGACAGTTATCTCACAGGATACTTTATTCTCTGCGGCAATTCAGCCGAGGAAAGAAACTTTAAGGACCGTTTGTTCCAAACGAGGTTTCAATAGTGGATTTCCGTAATTCAATTTTCGAGTTAACGGTAAAACTTGGTAAAATTATAATGCGTTTAATATTTGAGGCGCTCAGAGCCAAAACGGCCTAACCCACATTTTCATTTTCATGCAATTGGACTTATCAAGGAAGAATATGCAATTATAGCATTAGATTTTGTAAAATCTCTCCCGACACCAGTCATGACCTTATCACCAACAAATCATTCATGTATACCTAGAATGAGGGAAAAGCTTCACGTGGCCCACAGGAAATATAGTCTATAATCATCACGTGAATGCCAATGTCACATACACAGTCAATAATTCGCCCTTCGCTAAAAATGTTTGCTATCTGCACTGAAATTCTGTAACTCTTTTTTAGTTACATACAAAAGTCGGTAAAATTAAAAGGCAAAATAATGAATGAAAAGTACTAATAAAAGTTGGAAACCCTGTTTGCTATCGGAAGAACTTTGCGACAATTTTATTTTGGTTGCTGCTTTCAGACAAGTTTAGTTAATTACAGAATTTATAAGCATCCGTAATCAAAAAGTGTAGTAGAAAATACCACTACTTGCCACTCATTCCTACCCAGCAAAATAAATTGGAAGCAGTGCAATGTAGACTACTTCTATCACGGCATGTTTTGATGCAGTTCAAACGGAGTCATGAAAAAGTCACTCCATTCCTCACATTTTAACCGCTTTTGGATGCAATCCAAAGAATCACATCCATTTGCAGTTAAAATGCAGTGCCAAGAGTCAGTTAAAATGCAGTGCCAAGGGGTTAGTTAAAATGCAGTGCTATGGAGTGCATCTTTCAGTAGTCACGCTCTTGTAAAAATCATGAGTGAAAATGCAGAATTGGATGCACTTCCAGATTACTTGTACATATAATTTAACTGCATCTTTGGAGGCAAACATTTTGCTGGGTACCATGCGATCAAGACTACTCTTCAAAAGGCTTGGATTCAGTGGATTCGATTCCAAAATGTAAAGCCGTTTATAATTCACTCCAGATATTCAATTTACATAGATATTATATTTCAAGAAGTTGATATTAATATCATATCATCTTGATATTTATATCTCCTTAAAACATTCATTTCATAATAATTTAAGAACAAATTCGACAGCCGAAGAAGAAGTTATTCAGGAAAAAGACCTATAATTATACCCTACACCACTATGTGGGGAGGGTATTATAAGTTGGTTTTGGCCAAAAAGTTTGTAACGCATCGAAATAATGGTCGTAGACCCAAACTTATACATATCAAAATAAATGTCTCGATGAGCTGAGTTGATCTGGCTATGTGTGTCCGTCCGTACGTCCATCTAAATATTGTAATCACGCTACAGGACGCAATTTTGATCGGATCGTCACCAAATTTTTGGTGCTGATGAGGGTCCCGCAGGGGAAGAAGCCTATTGATTTTGGTGAAGGTCGGATAACATTCAGGGGTCGGAATGAGCAAAAAACTTATTTGGAGAAAAAATCTACGTTTTATTTCAATATCTCCGCATCTGTAAGGGTATTTCAAAAGCAAAACTTGTTAATGAAAGTAGAAAATATCACCTTTACAACGATAGTGAGTTGTCGTAGGTGCACGCAAAAAAACGGCCTCTCTAACATATGTCCCAAACATATTTTGCAGCAAACATATATGTGTTTGCAACAGTCCCTAACTTAATATATGTTTGGGTCTGAAAACATATATATGTTTGGGTGGAAACAAATATATGTTTAGGTGCAAACATATATATGTTTGGGTGCAAAGATATTTATGTTTGGGTGCAAAGATATATATGTTTGGGTGCAAAAAAAAGATATGTTTGGGTGGAAACAATTTTATGTTTGGGTGCAAACATTTTATACCCAAACCCAAAAGGCACAAAAAAAAACAAACACATGCACTAGTGGGCGGCTTACTGAGAGCAAGGAGCGTAAAATTCAATGTAAAACACTTTGAAATGTGTGCTCACTTGCTCTCAGTAAGAACTCACTGGCTATCTCTATAGTATACACACAAATGTTGAGGTTGTTTATTGAAAGGCAAATGAATAACAAACACATAGGTACAAAATTCCAAAGAAATACATAACACACTTTAATAAAAGAAAAACTGATTGAAATAATTTGTAAATAGTCACACTTTTAAAAAGGAAAAATATATACAAAAGTAGTTGAACGCTTCTCCTTAGTTGTGAAATAAAACAAATTGTCCTCATATGTTGAAATCATCAGCGGGAATCGGCATCTGGAATCAAATGATTATGTAATGTAATAAATAAATATGGATATGACATATTTCAAATATACATAAGTATGTATGAAATTACAATATTAAATGCGATTTCTTCCTTGTCCAATAAAATAATTCCATTCAACTTTCCGATTCAATTAAAAAATATATTGGGCATTTAATTTACTAAAAAGCACAATTTCTTTAAGAAAACACAAACACACACTTTACCGTCTTGACTCTACTGAAGAAAGAAAAAAATATAATTCATATCATTTCTTCTTTTCTTCTTCTCCTGCTAAGTTGGTTAACAACAACAAAACAAGAAACACACGAGTTTGACGCATACATGCCACCAAAGCCCCCTTCTTCGCTTCTATGTGTTCTATTATACAATACACACAACTCTTCATTATAAAACAGCATTCCAAAGCCGCGAGAGCACTGTTATTACTCTCGTTGACAAACATCCTCTCTCCACCCATGAATAAAATGTTGTAACATAAAAAATATGTTTTACCCAAACATATCAAATTGAGATATGTTACAAAATGTTGCAAACATATATTTGTTAAGACCCAAACATATTATGTTTGGATCCAAACATACATTTGTTTGCAACCGGTCCCAAACATATATTTGTTTGGATCCAAACATATTTCTTACATAAATTTTCTGCGTGTGGTCAAACAACCAAGATATCACAATAGTCGCTAATACAACCCAACTTTTCATTTTAATTATAATGACGAATATCACAGCTTTGGTTGGAAAGCTTCCAAAAGCAAAGCGTGCTATGAAAATAGAATATCCCACGTTTACAATGATGCGAAGTAGGTTTGCGTAGGTTTTCAAATAACGGAGAAATCGCAATAGTCGGTAATACACCCATTTTTCAATTTTTTTTCGAAATCGCGCTACAGGTTGCAATTTTGATCGGAACGTCACGAAATTTTGGGGGTTAATGGGGGTCCACAGAGGAAGAAGCCTATTAATTTAATGATGGTCGGATAATATTCAGGGGTCGGAGTGGGTAAAAACTTATTTGGAGAAAAGGTCAAAGTTTTATTTCAAAGCCAATATTTCTGTTTCTTTAAGCGGTATATCAAAAGCAAAATCTGGCAAGGAAAGTAGAAAATATCACCTTTACAACCATGTAAAATAGGCTGTCTTAGGTGGTCAAACAACAGAGATATCGCAATAGTCGGTAGTGCATCCCATTTTCCGATTGTTTTGTAATCACGCTACAGATTGCAATTTTGATCGGATAGTCACGAATTTTTTGGGAGTTGATGCGGGTCCCACAGAGGAAGAAGCCTATGTGGTAGGCCGGGGCGATTTGAAAACCTTAGTGAGTCCTTCGCGTTTCTGATTTCTGGGTTTGAACTGAGCAAAAAAGTCCACTAGACCATAGGTCTACCGCGAAAATCAAGCCTCCGATTTTGACTTTAAGTTTTTATCCACGTTTTGGACGAAATTTTGGCGGTTAATGGGGGTTCCACAGAGGAAGAAGCCTATAATGGTCGGAGAATATTCAAGGGTCGGAATGTGCAAAAACTTATTTGGAGAAAAGGTCAACGTAGGTGGTCAAACACAGAGATATCGCAATAGTCGGTAGTGCATCCCATTTTCCGATTGTTTTGTAATCACGCTACAGATCACAATTTTGATCGGATCGTCACGAATTTTTTGGGAATTGATGCGGGTCCCACAGAGGAAGAAGCCTATTAAGTTTAGTGATGGTCGGATAATATTCAGTAGTCGGAATAAGCAAAAAGCTTATGTGGTAGGCCGAGGCGATTTGAAAAACTTAATGAGCCCTTCGTGTTTCTTATTCCTGGGAGTGAACTGAGCAAAAAAAGTCCACTAGACCATAGGTCTACCGCGAAAATCGAGCCTCCGATTTTGACTTTAAGTTTTTTATCCACGTTTTTTGAAAATTGTAGCCAAGACAGTGATTGTAGCCAAGACAGTGATTAAGAACTCGCTAATACATCGCAAAAGCATTAGAACGCTCCTTCAGGCAGTTTTGGCCTTGAAAAGGTGCAAACTTTTCGGAAAATGTCGATAAACGACACTGTGCTACAAAGTTGACCAGAAAAATATGCAAGCGTTCTGATGCAAAATTCTATCGTGTTGGGATCCATGGACAACGAAAATGCCTTTAGTTGGTTTGGGTCACTTCATTTTATTTTTTTATAACGGTAAAAGTAGTGAAAATCTGGGTTTCTTACATTTTCAAATTTAAACGGGCATACCATCTTTTTTCACAACGGAGTTCTATGATCCTTCTTCCTTTTAAAGGGGTGAATAATATCTTTCGAACAAGGTATTATTTTGTTTAATCGGTTCACAAATGGCTAAGTTATAGTGGTTTCTGTCTGAAAACCCCGACAAAAAAAAAATAGTTTCGGAAAGGAAAGCCGGCAAGAAGAAGAAAAGATCTCCTTTATACTGATGCAAAGTTTGTTGGCGTAAGTGAGACATCCAATTTTTACATTTTTTGTTATTTCGCTACAGGTTGGAATTTTGATCGATAGTCAAGAAATTTTGGGGGTTGATGGAGGCCTCACAGAGGAAGAAGTATACTGATTTTGGTGATAGTCGGATAATCTTTAGGGGTCGGAATGGGAAAAACTCATGTGGAGATAAATTTAAAGTTTTATTCTTTGTGAATATATCGGCTTCTAGTAGGGGTATTCCAACGGCAAAGCCTGCCAATGGAAGAAGAAAATATTACCTTTACACTTGTGTGAAGTAGGTTGACGAATGTGGTCAAAAAATTGAGATACCACAATAGTCGGTGATGCATCCAATTCTTCCATTTTTTGCAATCATTTTGATCGGATGGTCACAAAATGTTGGTTGCTTATGGGGGTCTCAGAGAGAAAGAGGCATATTATGTTTAGTGGTAGTCGTATTATATTCCCTAAAAAAATTTTCACTGGTAAACATTTTTGCACAGGGGTATTGGTGTAGGGTATCAGGCGTCGTCTCGACTATAGCCTTGGCTCACTTGTTATTATTATTAATTTGTATAATCTAAAAATTATGTTTATTATATTTCTGAAGACATTTTGTACGTTTTTTAATGGATTCCGAAATGGTCTAAGCCACATTATTTTTTTATTAACTGTTCAATACAGTATTTGTGTAAATTTATTAAGACCTTATGATTAAAATAAACCAAATATTACAACTAATATTTATTTACTATTAATAAAAAATATGAAAGTATTTAATTAAAGTGTTTTATTTTAACTACGTTATTCTCAGAAAAATTTTTTGGGGTTAGGCCCTTTTTGCGCTGAGCGCCTCATACATAATTTACGAAATTTGTCGGTAATATAGCGACCTAAATGTAGTAGTCGTTAAGTTCTACCGATATCAAGAATGCTGCCAAGAGAGCGTTTTAATAATATAATTTTTTAATAATTTAAAAAATATAAAAAAGCCTTCCACTACAGACATAAGGACAATCCTTGAGGTGAACTTTGCACATCGTGCTGCCGAACGTTATACATGATGTATGATGAATAAAACTAACACAATGTACACTAGGGCGACAAAAAATTGTTGTTTTTTTTTAACTCCTATCCCTGTATTTTTTCCATTTGATCCAAAAACCAAATTTTACCCGTTCATTGTTGTGGCTAAAAAACAAATCCTGTAAACAATTTGGAAAATAATATCGGATTTTGATAGCTCCGATATGCATATTTGGATTAGGTATTTTGAGCAATGTATTGGCATCCGTGGTGCAATGGTATGCACACTCGCCTTGCACACAGAAGGTCGTGGGTTCGATTCCCCGGCTAGGCAATGTTGGCGACATTTCATGAGTATTTCCTACATATAAAACTTCTCTACAAGTGGTGTCTTAGGACACGCCGTTCGGACTCGGCGATTAACTATAGACCCCATATCATTGAGCTAATATGAATCGGGATGCACTCATTAATTTGAGAGAAGTCTCCCTTGTCCCGCCTGGGATGTTTGTGGAACAATTAAATATTAGATAGGCATCCCACAATCCGATCGTATTTTCAAAAAATTTTGTAGGATTCGTTTTTAGCCACAACAGTGAACTTTTAACACAAATAGCGCAAAGTTTCTAGACTTTTAAATTAAATCATTCCTAGTTAGAAGATATAAATTAACTTTCATAGGGCCATTATTATACATATGTGTTCTTTTACTATCTGATGGATTTCAAAACGCAAAATAAACCAATTTGGAGGTATTTAAAATATAATTTTTACATTGAAAGTTAATATTGAAAAGCTCCTCCTTGAAATTCAATCACCAATTTTAATTTTAAGTTAACCGGAAAGCTATAAATCTGTTCGGTAAATCCAAACTATAACAAAAGAAGACTTATAATAATGGGGAATAGAATAATAAAGTGTACTTCCCGAAGCAATCCAAGAAAATTAATAAATTAAAAATTGGAATAATTTAAACGAATTTATAAATATCTATCACATATTAATACATAAATTTCAAGTATCTTGGAAATCCACTCTCAGTAAACGGTACTTATACGTATGTGTGTACAAGAGATCTGCAAATGTGAGAATGTGCCATGTGCACACTCTTTTCACACCCTCCACCATAATATGGAGGGTATAATCAACTTTGACATTGCGTTTGTAACACATCGAAATATTCTCCGGAGACTCTATTACTTTACATTCTTGACAACAATAATCGAGCTCCCAATATTTAAGATAGCGCTTTATCATTTTATATAGAAGTAGCTATTACTCCTTGGATGTTTGGTATTGGTTTTGATATAGACCCATTAAGCGGTGGCTGCCGATTTTCGGAATTTTGAAGGTTTTACTCACACCAAAATTGCTGAATTTTGGTATTTAGTTTCCCTTGTGGCTAAAAGCATTCTCCCAGAAATTCGTCAGCCGTTCGAGAGAGACTATATCAAAACGTGGACCTGGTTTAAAATAGCCTCTCTCGAACGGCTCCAATCGATTTTCGGTTTTATCAAGATTTTAAATTTGGTATCAAATCTTCGATATGGGAATACAACAGTATTGTGGGTGTAGATGCAGGTTTTAATATAGGTTTCATATAAGATGTTCACCCGATTTTCGGCATTATTATACCCCCATACCACTATGTGGGAGGGTATTATGAATTGGTTTTGGCCAAAAAGTTTGTAACGCATCGGTCGTAGACCTATACTTTTATATACCAAAATTAATATCTTGATGAGCTGAGTCGATCTCTCACAATTTTGATCGAATCGACACAAAATTTTGGGGGTACCGGAAAGTAGCCTATTGATTATGGTAATGGTCGGACTATATTCAAGGGTCGGAATTGACAAAAAAAACTTCCATACATGGAGGGAAATTCAAAGTTTTATTCGTATACTAATACCTCCGCTTCTAATAAGGGTATTCCAAAAATTGATCGGATCGACACAAAATTTTGGGGGTACCGGAAAGTAGCCTATTGATTATGGTAATGGTCGGACTATATTCAAGGGTCGGAATTGACAAAACAACTTCCATACATGGAGGGAAATTCAAAGTTTTATTCGTATACTAATACCTCCGCTTCTAATAAGGGTATTCCAAAAATTGATCGGATCGACACAAAATTTTGGGGGTACCGGAAAGTAGCCTATTGATTATGGTAATGGTCTGACTATATTCAAGGGTCGGAATTGACAAAAAAACTTCCATACATGGAGGGAAATTCAAAGTTTTATTCGTATACTAATACCTCCGCTTCTAATAGGGGTATTCCAAAAACAAAGCTGCGCCAAACACGCTACTTCTTTTTTGATTTCGATGAAATATGGAACGTGTGTCTGACGTCGGTCTAAAAATAAATGTACCAAATTATACTGAAATCGTTTCAAATTTGGATATAGCTCCCTTATATATTTTCGGCCGATTTCACGTATTTGCTGTACCTATATATGTATGATTTCGATGAAATTTGGAATGTGTGACGGAATTTGGTCTAGTAATAAGTGTACCATATTATATCGAAATCAGTTCAGATTTGTATGTATGTATATCATCCATATATATTTTAAAGTAGGGTATCATATAGTCGGCCCGTCCGACTTTGACCCTTTCCTCATTGGTTGGATAATGATCGGGTATAAATAGCGGGCGAAATTGACCATAATTTGTGTAGGAAAAATATCCAAAATTTAATTCAATGGTTTACATTCCGGGGCATATTCAGACAAATTACGGAAACAAAACTTGAAAACCAACTCTTTACCTCTTCTTTGATGCTTATTATGTCAATGTAGCGGTTGGAATACTAAACTACTGTCTAACATATATCGCTTTGTTTTGTTTGTAAAAAACTACGTTTACCTTCCATGCTACACATTTTCGGAATAATGATGGAAGAGTTTTCAAATCATGATATGTTTTCAAATTATGATTCAAAGTTTTTTTGGTAATGGCAATGTAGCGGTTGGACTACGAAACTACTGTCTAACATGTATCGCTTTGTTTTGTTTGTCAAGAACTACATTTAAGGTTAAGATAATTCCCGAACATTTCATACCTCCAAACAAGACCACATAATTATGAGAACCCCAATAAATTCTTGGGGAAAAGGATGAGGGTATATTTATGTCAGCAAAGCCGACTGACAATTTTTTACTTGCTACATAAAAATTTTATTCTAAATAGATCATTTAAAGCTTTAAATTCATACATTCAGCCTTTTCGCAAATTTACTTTAGGTATCTGTTCCATGTCCCATGAATGATATTTAGTTCACTCGTTTGCCGTTTTATTAACAAGATCTTCAGTTGCCCTTTGCCCAATAAAAATCTCTACTAGTGTGGCTCACTGATTTCTAGTAATAATAAAACAAAAAACGGAATATGAATTACTACACCATTTTACCAAATGAAGGGTATCCGTTGTGTTTATATTACAGCCACCAGGCAAAAGGCAATCTTCGCGAACATGAACACAAGTGTACACGTTAAAAAAGTGCACAATATCCTTGCTATCTACAATGCAGGACTTCAAAGTAAGCAAAAAATAAAAGAAACACTCACAACTAAACAAAATAAAAACAAACGCATTCCACCACAAGTTGGGCTACAACAATTTGCCACAAACATTACCACTCATTGCATTGCTCTGTAAATTGTATGGTGATGTCAACATTTTACAATTTACAACATCATAAATTATTACTATGTTGGCCCGGCAGCAACAGAAACAACAACATGAACACGAATGACAACCTGCAACAACCAACCGACCGACATTGTGTGTAACAACAACGACAAAACATATGCATAGGGTTTTTTTAAAGGTCCTCCTTTAACTCTTCTGTATGCAGGGAACAAAAGAAGGAGCAAACAATGTTGCAACAGCACAATTCAACAATCAACCAAGCATCTCAAACATCCATCTATCCCGAATCTACATTCTATTCACTCAAAAGTTATCTCCCACTTCCCCCCATTAAGCCACACACAAAATTATTTAAAGCAAAAAACAAATTTTGTGATGCAGAAAAAAAGTTTTTTTACGAAATGATGAAAAACTAGGAAATTCTAAAATATCTTTATGTTTCACATTGCGAGAGTGTGTGTGTGCGTTTGTCAGTGACTGCTACTTGGAAAAAATAAGGGGTAACAAGTTATTTGTAAAAGCTTCTAGTTGCATTCATTAAATAGTTCTTTTTATATTAATTATGTTGCTTATGTTCCCATCCAGGGTCTGTCTCTCCCTCACACAGTGCTCATTCCCAAAATTTAAGGCCTTATTATTTCGTTAAAAATCTCTTCTTTTTTCTCCGAACTCTGTCGCTCATTCTGCAGTGTTTGAAATTTGTGTAGATGTGTTGTTGTTACTGTTGGTGGCTTAGAAATATTCACTTTGCTACACAGGAGAACGCAAAACGCAATTATGTGTTGCATGTTTGCCTGATTATTTGCTTTTTTGTAAAATTGTCTATGTTGTGTGTTTTGGTTGCTGTTTGTTGGCCTTTTATTCGTTTGGCTTGATATTCAGTTGCTCGTTTATTTGTCGGTCTCTATCGTCATTATAAAATGTTTCATTAATTTTTTTGTTTGTGTTATGAAGCTACAAAGAAACGATGCGCCAACATTTTGTTGCAGATACGAATTGGGGGGTAGGACGACAATTATAAGTGTGAATCCATGCAAATGAATGCATAGAGGTCTATTTTAAGAACCAATATCAAAGGAAGAGTCGAGGTATACAGAACTTCCCTGCAAAAAACATGGATAGGAGGTGAAAACCGTTAAGTTCGGCCAGCCCCAACTTTTTATTCCCTCCGCCATAAAATATTCTGACTGAATAGTTTCCTTTCCAATTCACAATTTAAGATAGAGAAGTTTTTCGACCACTGATAACCTAATGTCTAAATTAGGTCACAGAATGTATCTAAAAATGTCTTCGATCTGGCGGTACCTTTATATTTTTGGTGGTGAAGATTTGTGACTACTGGAAACTTAAATGACAAATTGCAGAAAGTTGGGCCAGCAAATGTAGTTTAACCTTTGAAAACGCCTAAAATCGGGAGGTAGGAGGCATGTTATTGTACAGAGCCATATAACGGTAACTCCCGATATTAAGCGTTTTCAAAGGAGAAAGATGACAATTTTTGGTGTAGAAATTTAATTTTTGTAAAATGCCTCTATCACGCTATTTCTATCACATTTATCAAAGGAAATTTAATAAACATACATATGAACAATGTATTGAAATCCCAAAATATGAAAATAAATAGGTATTGTTAACATTGTTTGAAATATGTTTTTTAGAAAGTGTGATATGAAATACAGCATAAACAACCTGAAATAAGTGTTTTATAGTTTCGGAATATTCTGAAGAATTTCTGAGCACATTGTTGGGAACATTTGTGCGAAAGATTACTTGGTTCAAGTCCTAATAGTTTAGCTGCTCCTGGCCATAATTCCACAAATTATGTGAACTGTCATATATATATTATCAATTTTGATGCGTTAGATGAAGTTTTTCCTAGTTCTTCTGTTTGACACGTAAGTTTTTCTACTTAAGGGCTACAGTATTGCTGAAGACCGCGAAGTAAAATTCTTACTAGTTTCTGAGAAAAAACCCCGATCAGTGGAAAAGTCTCAGTATACACTTTTGCAAAATATCCATTAAATGTTGTTTGCATTTTCAGTGTAGCGCAATGTAATTTGATATTGTGTGTTCTCAGGTTGGAAATTGTTGTGCCTTCCAATATGAGAACCCACTTAATGTAAAGTCATTTAAAGGATATTTCTGCTGTAGTGACTATAAATTGGCATTTCGTATTCTATATGGGTAGAAAACTTCCACGCAGAAAATCGATGGCTCAATGGTATTAAACATTGCATATAAGAATGTGATATTTTTCAGTTAACATATTCCACTTCTCCAACGAACAAGCCTTCACGTGGCGGAAGAGCTTAGTTCTTTCATAACCGAAAATAAATTAATTGTTCCATTTTATTTCAATACAACTCGTGATGGAGTGTCCGGCAGAAATTAAAGCCTTCTTACTCGTGTTTTTTGTGTGCAGTCATAGCCTGAGGTTATTTAGCTTCCAGCAAGGCTAACAGATTTGAGCCAGGCTGGGATTCGAACCTGGGTCTCCGACAACTGAGTGTCAAGGTTGCCGGCGTCTTAGCGTTCTGAGCCACCATCAACTTGTCACAAGAACAAGAAAAAATCTTCTGATATAGGAGAACAATTATTATGGCGTAGGAATAAAACTTACAATAGTATTTGTGAACATTGAAAAATGGGATTACCAAGCAAGACTATAAGAAAAGTTTGGAGTTTCAATTAACTGACATAATTTCGCATATGCATTTATCTAATGAAGTGCGATATATATACTAGTTCTCAAGCTTTGCCTTCGTCTGCCACAAAAACGACATTCAATATGCCTGAAGATCGGCTTAACCACCCGTGAAACGTATTGTAATGGTTGAATGCGTGGGACTTCGGTAGACTCCTAATTTTGCAATGTATATAATAGGTCAAATAAGCTCAACTCGAAAGAGAATTAATTAAATTTCACGTGAATCGTAAAATGACCTTCGCCTTAATAAGGCAAAAATAACAAGTAACAAGTAAAAAGTCGTTAAGTTCGGCCGGGCCGAACTTTTTATACCCTCCACCATAAAATAGTCTTAAATAAAATGGAATAATTAGAGTCCTTTCACAATTTAAGGTGGAACAACATTTCGACAATGGATAGAATCCTACTGCCTCCCACTATTGCTTAAATTACACTGTGAACACAAATGTTGGGGCAGAGATAATTCCTTTGGAGATGAAAGCCGTTGGTGACAGAAAAACCCCGAAGGACAGATGCGCCGTGAGTCGAACTTCCGCGTTATTGCGTGATGAAGTTTTTGCAAGAGACCCTGTAAGCCATCATGAATTAGCATTATATCTTTGTTAGTTGCTTTTGTAGAGCACTTAAGCAACAGTGAACAAATATATAACGCTAATTCCTGATGGCTCACAGGGTCTCTAACAAAAATTTTATCACGTCATAACGCGGAAGTTCGACTCACGGCGGATCTGTCCTTCGGGGTTCATAATATACTCACCAAGGTCTTTTTTCCCAAGAGGAATTTTCCGTGCCCAGACTTCCATCTCCATTTTGTTGCACAGTGTTATCTAATCTAATCTAAAGAAATGTGTTCAGCTAGGTGAAAGGTACCACCAACGGGGCTATATCAAAGAGTCAACCTATCTTTAAATTTTTTGGCGGAAAAGTTTTACAGCTGCAGGGAACTTCAAGAGTCAAATTGAGGGTTTTTTCGTCAAAACAATGTAGACCCTTAAAAATGGACCCATGTTGACGAATTTTAGTGAAGAAATTTCGTGACCACTGAAAATTCCCGAAAATCGGGAGGTAAAGTTATATGGGGGATATACAAAAACATGGAGCTATATTGACGATTATTTTTAAATGGACAAAATTGTAGCTAAAATTCTCAAACTACCGATCATTACAGCTAGTTCGGTTAAAAATTGCAGCTAAAATTCTCAAAATACCGAACATCGGGAGATACCGTTATATGGGGGCTATACCAAAACATGGACTTATGTGAAAGATGTTCCTTTTGAGATGTTTTATGACCACTGAGAACTTTAAATGTCAAATTACAGCTAGGTCGGTTAAAAATTGCAGCTAAAATTCTCAAAATACCGAAAATCGGGAGGTACTGTTATATGGGGGATATTCCAAAACATGGATCTATATTGACGATTATTTTTGAATAGACAAAATTGCAGCTAAAATTCTCAAAATACCGATCATTACAGCTAGTTCGGTTAAAAATTGCAGCTAAAATTCTGAAAAATACCGAACATCGGGAGATACCGTTATATGGGGGCTATACCAAAACATGGACCTATGTGGACGATGTTCTTTTTGAGATATTTTATGACCACTGAGAACTTCAAATGTCAAATTACAGCTAACTCGGTTAAAAATTGTAACTAAAATGCTCAAAATACCGAAAATCGGGAGGTACGGTTATAAGGGGGCCATAACAAAACATGGACCTATGTTGACGATGTTTGGTGGAGATGTTTCATGACCACTGAGAACCTCAAATGTCAAATTTCAGATAGTTCGGTTAAAACTTGTGGTTAAAATTCTCAAAATACCGAAAATGGGGAGGTACCGTTATATGGGGACTATACCAAAACATAGACCTATGTCCATATCCTTTGAGATATAAATTTGTTGATCACTAGGAACCCTAAGTGCCAAATTATAGCTAATTCGGTCCGCAAATGTGGCGAAGAACGTCAAAATACCTCAAATCCGGAGGTACCGTTATATGGGTGCTATACCAAAGAGTGGACCGATATAGCCCATCTTCGAACTTGACCTGCCTATGGAAAAAAGACCCTCGGGGGCAAAATTTCAGCACTCTATCTCAATTATTGCGGACGCTAGAGTGATTACAACAGACGGACAGACAGACGGACATGGCTAGATCGTCTTAGAATTTTATCCTGATCAAGAAAATATATATACTTTATAGGGTCGCAAATGATTAGTTCGATGTGTTACAAACGGAATGACAAACTTAATATACCCTCCATACTATGGTGGAGGGTATAAAAAAGCGTTAAGTTCGGCCGGGCCAAACTTTTCATACCCTCCACCATAAAATATTCTGAACTAAAATGGAATAATTAGTTTTCATTCCTGTCCCCAACTTTAAGTTGGTACGTTAAAATGTCAGATAATGTACATAAAATGCTTCATTCGGCATGCCCTTTTTTATGCTGCCTATATCTAACTATGTATGTTGAAAATTTTTGGTGGGCTAGAAATTATATAGGTGTTATAATAAAACATGGACCAATGTTGACAGTTTTCGATGTAAGCCTTTAATGTCAAATAACTCCTAATTCGGTTAAAAATTGTAGCTAGAATCCTCAAAATACCGAAAATCGGTACATAACGTGGGAACTTCAAATGTCATTAACAGCTAGTTCGGAGGTATGTGGGCTATACGAAAATATGAACTTAAATGAACAATTTTTGTTGGCTTTTAAATTTCAAATTACAGAAAGTTCGTCCAAAAAATAAAGCTAAGGTACGGAAAATCTGGAGGTTTGTTTTGGGGCTATACCAAAACATGGACCTACGTTCGGTTAAACATTTTTAATAAAATAATCAAAGTACCGAAAATCGGGAAGTATCGGTATATTGGGGCTATGTTGAAAATTTTTGATGCAGATGTCTGGTGACCACTACAACCTTCAAATGTCAAATTACAGTTAGTTCGGTTAAAAATTGTAGGTAAAATTGCCAATTACTGAAAATTGGGAGGTACCGTTATATGGGAGCTATATCCGAACATGGACCTGTGTTGACAATTTTTTATGGAGAGGTGTTGTGACCACTAAGAATTTTAAATGTCAAATATTCAAATTACAGATAATTCGGTTAAAACTTGTTGGTAAAATTCTCAAAATACCAAAAATCCGTTATATGGGGATACCGAAATCCGTTATACCAACGTACCGTTATATGGGGCTATACCAAAACATGGATCTACGTTCAAAATACCGAAAATCAGGAGGTTCCGTTATATGGGGGCTATACCAAAACGTGGACCTATGTCCACAACTTTTGTTATATAAGTTTATTGACACTTAATAACCCTAAATGTCGCATTATAGATAAATCGTTCTGAAAATGTAGCTAAAAATGTCAAAATACCGAAAATCGGTGGGTACCGTTATATGTGGGCTATACCAAAACGTGGACCTATGTCCACAAGTTTTGTTATATAAGTTTAGTGACGCTTAAGAGCTCTAAATGTCAAATTAGAGCTAAATCGGTCTGAAAATGTAGCTAAAAACGTCAAAATACCGTAAATCGGGGGGTACCGTTATATGGGGGCTATACCAAAACGTGGACCGATATAGCCCACCATCGAACTGCATGCAAACAAAAGACGCATTTTCCCAAAATTTCAGCGTCCTATCTCCATTTTTGTGGGACGTGCACAAATCGACTCAGAATTTTACCCTGATCAAGAATATATATACTTTATACGGTCGCAAATGAGTATTTCAATGCGTTACAAACGGAAAAACAAACTTAATATACCCTCCATACTATGGTGGAGGGTATAAGAAATATAACCATGTGTATTTACACCTCCCTCGACATAAGTCTAGCACAGAAAAGAGATTTGAATGCATATGGGATGTGTGTATGGATGGATATATTGTATAACAAAAATTGTTAATTATAATTATCATGATTATTAGTATCATAATGCCTCATTTTTTGAAATCTGGTGAATGCATTTTTTATTTTTATTTCACTTTCCATTCAACTTATATTGTAGCAGTATTTATATGAAGTGTTATACAATGAGATTTGTGTTATTCTAGTGTATGTTCTTTGGTATAGAATGTGAATGTTTGCGGCACATATGTAAACAAGATATGTGTGTTCCACAAAAAAAAAAAAAAAAATACAACATGTTAATGAACAGAATTTCCCATACACGGACATAATTATGTATAAAGTAAAAAATATCTTTGAAATTGTAGTTGGCCTAAATTGAAAAGGGAATAGATCATAATGTAAATACACTGTAACATTACATATAACTGTCACATTAATATAATAAGAGAATAGGTATAGCAATCAATTGGAGCTTATATTATTAAAAACTAAACAAATAAATAAAGAAGGTGGAAGGTAACATCCCGATTCCATGTTTAAGAATTTATTGCAAGGTAAATATTTGGTTAGTGTTGAATTTTCCAGTTCTAAAATGATGCCCTCTTATTTAATCTGCTTTTTGGTAGCTGATGCATACAGAATATCAGCGTGTCGCATCCCGTACGAAACAACTCATAATATTTGAATTATACACACCTGAATTCTTAATATTAATGTATCCTCCAGCCTGCTGTATTCCGTACAACATTGCTGTGTTTATGAATATATATCTTATATGCTTTTTATAAGTTTAATTTTACAATTTATACATTTTTCGAAACACTCATAAAATGGCATAGCAAACCGCACCTTTAAACTTCTCCTATTAACTGTTTTTATAATTAACCACAAACAAGGTTGATACAATATAAAAAAATTAATCTAAAAACAAATTGAAACTGGTATTAAAAAATAGAAAAAAGGGTAAACGATTTAAATTGCATTGATTGAAAACTAAATTGCTGCGATTTAATTACGCTTTTACTGACATGAATAGAAACATACAATAACGATGAAAACAGTAAATCAATAGGTAGATGGCGATAAACTAAATAGTAGAGTATACAGAAGACTAAGTAATTGACAGTTTCATCGGAAACTAAGAGGTGTTTAGCGCAAACTATATTGAGTAAAATTTACAAATGAAACAAACAAGGAAAAACGTGTTAAAAACGGTAATCAAAAGGGGAGGAACCATCACATGAAAACAAAACAACTGCAGGTTTCAAGAATAGCACATTGTTAGTAAGAATGTGATCAAAGCACCGTAAATATTATTTTGCCAGGGAACGCAACTGTAATATATAACATGCTATAATTATATTAACATTTTTATATTTTAACGTATAAATATAGGAGAGCCCATTCATGGCTGTCATGGAGCTACTACTCCCGATTTTCGATTTTTTGAGAATAATACATACAATTATAATTGTGCGACAAAAAGAAATCAAGGAAAGCTGATTAAATTATGAACGTAGAGCTAAAAATAAGTTTCTATCTCTTATTAACATTGTATTTACTACATGTTAATATAATAAATAAAATAAAATAAATAAATAAATAAGTTTCTAGTTTACATCGGAATGTAACCAAAGTAGGGGGTGCAAGTTCCGCCCATTGCTATTTTTTCAAAATATTCTAGTTAGAATATCTTGGAATCCTTGCATTATAGGCATGTAGTGTCTTTGGCAACTTCACTGGGGAGGATGTGGGGAATATTTTTGTTAAAATTTGTAAGACTCATGCGGTTCATCAAAGGTGACTTTTTTGCCATTTTTTCAAAAAACACCTTTCAAATGTGATAATATCAAATCCAAATATCCAACAAAATTTATTACAAGTCTCAAAATACACCAAATCTGTAAATCTTTTCTAATTGCCAGGAATTTCTAAAAATGAAAAACACGTTTTAGGGTTAAAGTTGGACTGAGTTTATTCAAAATTGTCCCACAAAACATAATTTTAGAGAGACGACGTCAAAGACAAAAATAAGAATACCCCAAACGAAGAATAAATACCAAATTTAAGCCATTTCGGTGGGATATTGAGGCCACAACTTTCAAAATTCCGAAAATCGGGAGGTACCGTTCTAAGGGGGACGTGAACCTGTACCGACAAATTTCTGGTTGAAAGTTGTTTAACCCCAAGGAAGACTAAATACCAAATTTCAACCATTGCAGTGGGATATTGTGGCCACAATCTTAAAAATACCGTAATTCGGGAGGTACCTTTCTAAGGAGTATAGCCCATTTTCCATACCTATAGGGCCTTTTTCGATAGAGCTCATTTTCCCTACCGAATATCCTAGACAATTTCCTATTGTGATATTGAAATGTCATATGTTTTTTCTAGGGGTCCGTAGTCTACCTTTTATCCTAATTGTCGCCAGTTTTTCACTCACCGAGGTGAACCTGGAATCGAGATGTTTTAACCTCTGTTTAACAACACACCCACAGTCAAACTCATATCTACCGATGAATTATTATACACTCCACAATAATATGGAGGGTATAATTAAATTGGCAATCCGATTTTCAGTATTTTGAAGGTTTCAGCCTCATTATCACACCGAAATGGCTGAAATTTGGTACTTAGTCTTCGTTGGTGGTATGAAACTTTCCCTCTGAAATTTTTCTGTATAGGTTCACACCTTCATATTCTCCCATAGAACGGTACCTCCCTATTTTCGGTATTTTGAAGGTTGTGGCCACAATAATCCACCGAAATGGCCGCAATTTGGTATTTAGTCTTCGTTGGGGGCAAAAAACTTTCCCAGGCAAACTTTTCGCTATAGGTCTACGCCTTAGTATAGCTACCATAGAACCGTACCTCCCTATTTCCGGTAATTTGAAGGTTGTGACCACAATATTCCACTGAAATGGCTGAAATTTGGTATTTAGTCTTTATATGGGATATTAAAGGTTCCATATGAAATTTGCAGGTATTGGTCCACGCCTTCTTATAGCCCCCATAGAACGGTACCATCCGATTTTCGGTATTTTGAAGGTTGTGGCCACAGCAGCCCACGGAAATAGCTGAACTTTTATATTTAGTCTTTGTTGGAGGTAAAAGCTTTTCTGACTGAAATTCGTCGATAGAGTTCCACGTTTCTATATAGCCCTCATAGAACGGTACCCCCGTTTTTCGTAATTCTGAAGTTTGTGACGTCCATAACCCACCGAAAGAAACTTGTTATTTAGTATAAAATATTCCAGAAGAGAATTATCGGTATAGGTCCGCGGGTTCACATATCCCCCATAGAAGCGTAGTCCTTAATTTTCGTTATTTTGAAGGTTTTACCGAAATATCGGAAATTTGGTTCCAAAAACTTTTCCCCCAAAAGTTTGTAGGTACAGATCGACGTTTTGATATAGCCCCCGTGGAACGGCATGGAACTCCCGAATTTCTCTATTTTGAACGTTAGCCACATTGCTTTACCTAACTTACTGAAATTTGGTATTTAATCTTCTTCGTAAACGAAAGGAAACTGATTGTTCCATTTTACTTCAATACAACTCGTGGATGAGGGTATAACAAGTTCGGCCTGGCCGAACTTAACGCCGTTCTTACTTGTTTTAATGTGAGACGGTATACTTATGTTATACATCTATGAAATATAATACATACATATATAACGTCGTATGTCTAGCAAAATATTTGGACTTTTGACATGTCTTATAATTTGTTTCTGAATTTTTAACCTTTTTATAAAAATCTACGGCCTAATTGGTTAGGAGGGTTAATATAGGTGCCGTATGAACTACGAGCTGTAACAGCTGTACCCTTAAATCGACAAAGTAAATAGTGTTGTTAAGAGAATCAATAAAGTTCATCCTCTAGATAGACATACGCATGTGTCACAAATGCTCGAAAATCGGTCTGGAAGAATGCCTCTTCGACGATAAATAACGTAGAAAACTGTAATTCAGTTTAACATAAAGGGATATGATATCTCCAGCTGTTATACTGCTGTAGTACCTGCACAGTCAGGTCTAAAAGTGTTTTTCTGTTCTCAAGCCACAAAAGAAACAAGTTTAAACATAAAATATTTGACTACTAGGACACTTACCAAATTCAGTTATTGCTTTGAATACCTTTGAACGTAGCGGGCTGTCGAAGGCTGTTTTATAATCGACAAAATGGGGTAGGCGTCGATCTGCATCTCTTGGGTCTTCTCCAGGATTTGCCGCAGGGCAAATATCTGGTCAATGGTGGTGGTATGGTCCAATTATTTCGTTGACCATGGGCTTTAGTCGTTCGCACAATACCCCTAACACTATCTTGTAGGCGATAGGGAGAAAACGTATGCCCCTATAGTTGGAGCATACAGTCTTATCTCGGATGTGCCAGTGCCAAAGCTCAGTTTAATGTTTCACTCTTTGGTAGAATTTTCGGACTTCATGCTGGCTCCTGTACATCTCGCTTTGTTCAAACTTCCGCTTTTCCATCTCTCTCTTTTTCCTACGGAAAAGACGTTTCTCCTCTCTCCTTTTCTCCCGATACCTCTCTCGTGCTCTACGCGTTGCTACTGATTGTAAAGTAGCTCTATATGCCGATTTTTTTCTTCGGTAGCAGCACCAGGCACTACAGCATTATAAATGTGAATTACAGTTTCTTACGTTATTTATCGTCGAAGAGGCATTTTTCAGGCCGATTTTCGAGCATTTGTGATACACGTGGCCAAATGTGGTGAAGTTATGAGCATGTTATACTCAAATTTATACTGCAAGGTTAGTTAAATAATGAAACTTAAGCCAAAATACCAAATATTTTCCATGACCTTTGTACTTCATCGACCCTAATATTATGGCTAATGCTTTGTAGTTGCTCTCAGATAATTTTAGAAGCTCAGAAGGTGTCTTATGAAATCAAAAAGTCATTTAAAGCAGGACTATAAAAACCTTTTGTTGGAATATCTCTTGATTTTATGTGAAAGTTCTTGGTAACTTTTCAAGGTTACGATTTTAAACCACGTAACGTATGAAGTGGGTCAAACTTTTTGCAGGATTTACAGAAAAATTCCATTTTACTAAAGTAAAGCAAAAAACTGGGCTAAATTTGCATAGGTAGTACCTTTTTCAATTTTATTTGATTCAACATATGAACCTGTAATTCGAACACAGCTGAAGATACCTTAACATATACAATGAACAATTTTGAACCTATTCAGATGAGCGGAATGTGCATATCAACGGCGGACTCTTAACGGTATAAGCAAGTCGGGACTAAGACTTCAATGGAGTTTACTGGTGATCCAATAAAATAAAGAGCGTCTCATTCAAAGTTGGAGACAAAGTACAAAGTATACGATCTTAAAAATCTATACTTAGTTGGGTTTATAGAAAAAATGAAATTGGTGTCGATGGTGTTCTTTTAGTTATTTTGACAGTCTTAGCAAAATATGACAGAAGAACAGCTCCTTATAATGTTTAACTACAGCAGTAAAACCCACAACTTCTTTTCTCTTGAAATGTGGCCTAAACCACGGATCTGTGTCAGATTAAAGTTCATTTAAGACAATAACAAAAACTTGCAAATATGCAAAGCTTTTACAATTTGGATGCCAAAGTAGAAGTTGGAGAGCAACAAAAAAAATCTTACCCCTAAGATATTCTCCAATATGTTATTCCACTAAAGCCATGGGATTTTATTTTGTCTATAAATATTCTATTGAAATAATAAAATTCAACCAAACAGAGAAGCGCCAAAATCCATATGAAATATTTCCAAGTTCTAATACAACAGCTTATAATAAAAAGCAAAATTGAAAGCATTGACAGGCGGGTAGACAGCCAACCAACCAGCGAACCAGTCAGCCAGCTACTCAGGCATTAAAGTATACTTCAAAACCAAATACTTTTAAGAATAAAAATTTCCATAAAAGTTGAATAAAAGCTTATACAACAAAAATATTGTCTGGATGTCTGCTACGATATTGGTTCATTGTTTGACATGCAAGTGCGTAGGGGGTTAACATTTCTTTTATTCATATATCCGTTGGGGGGTTTCCATGCCAGTGAACATGTGATGATTGTGTTAATAAAATTTATAGAAACAAACTACAACAACAACAAAAAATACTGTACTCAACCAAAACAAAACCTCGAAAACTGAAGACCTTTCTAAAACAATATTTAATGCCAAAGGATTTGCGTTTAAGGCAAATATGCTTGTTTGACTGAAATGTCTGAATCGAGCTGCTTTTACCTATCATGACAGCTGTTTCCCTTGGTTTTTTTTGCGAAATTTCTTCTTCTGGCACATAAACAAACATGGTATTTACTTTCACTTAGGATTTTGGCATTTTATAGGTTTTGTTTGGCCTCTTGCCTGCCTCTGCTTGCACTCAATGTTCGAATCTCATATTATTGAATTTCAAAATGTTTATAAGGGTTACTTGTTGTGCACAACAGTCATTTTCATTCAATTTTTGTGTAACAAGAGATTGCTGTGCTATATTTTTTTGTTCTTGGCGCTATGGCATTGACATTTTTATTGGATCACGTTACATGCATAAATACGCGGGTAACATTCCGTTTGTCATAACATGAAATTTTCATGACAACAGTTGTCTAGGGGATTTAAATGTCACGAAACGTCTTCGCGGTGTAAGTGAAAGGGAAAGCACTTTTTTCCAGAATATTACCATAACAAACACCTATGTCCTTTATGTTTTCTTTGCAAAAGAAGCTGCAAATTTGCTTGATATTGGATCATCATAGCTACCTACATACATTTGATAATAAATACGCAGGTACATGTTATTGAACTTGTTGACATTTTTCCTTATAATTTGCAAGTTAACAAAGTGGTGGTATTCACCCCCATTTGAAGACAGTAATCTGTCGTGAGAATGGGTTTCTTAGAAAGGTAAAAAATTAAAAAATGCTCATTTCTCGAATAGTGCTGAAATGTTAATATATGGTAGTCCGTTTGATCATGTCTACAACAGTATATTTTTCAGGATAAGCAAATAGTTCCCGAAATATGGGCTCGAATTGTCCTATTATATAGGATTTTATTCGTGTAGACCTTGATTATTGGAATGTTGTTGTTGTAGCAACGCAAATGTGGTTCCTCTGTATACAGACTCAAAAATCCTGCAAATTGCATAGTCATCAGGGCAGCATTCTGGCAGGTTAGAATATTCTTCCGCTGCGTAGCGCTAACATTTGCATACCACGCTGGTGCCGAATATGTTACCACCAACCGACCAATTGCCTTGTAAGAGGCCAACAAGGTTTCTTTGTCAGCAACCCAAGTGCTGCCGGCCAGCAACATGAGGACCTGTTCCTACTTCTGATCTTATCGAAAATATTTGAACGTTATACCTAATATAATGGGGTAGTAAGTGGTCGGAATCAGTACACCATCGACCACTACGTTCAGTGGGAGCCTCATTTCAGCCGTCCGACTGGTGAACAGTGTGGCAGAGTTGATTATCCAACGTTTCAAACAGGGCTGGCGAGTGGTCTACTCTATATCCTCGAACAGCTTGGCATGGTTGACGGTATCCCTGGCACAATAATACAGGTTCGGCCGGGCCGAACTTTTCATACCCTCCACCATAAAATATTCTCAACTAAACTGGAATAATTAGTTTTCATTCCTGTCCCCAACTTTAAGTGGGTACGTTAAAATGTCAGATAATGTACATAAAATGCTTCATTCGGGAGGCCCTTTTTTATGGTGTCTATATCTAACTATGTATGTTGACAATTTTTGGTGGGCTAGAAATTGGGAGGTACCGTTATATAGGGGTTATACTAAAACATGGACCTATGTTGACAGTTTTTGATCGGAGCCTTTAATGTCCAATAACTCCTAATTCGGTTAAAAATTGCAGCTAAAATCCTCAAAATACCGAAAATCGCTACATAACTTCAAATGTCATTAACAGCTAGTTCGGAGGTATGTGGGATATACGAAAATATGTACTTAAATTAACAATTTTTGTTGCAGAATTTTTGTTGGCTTTTAAATTTCAAATTACAGAAAATTCATCAAAAAAATAAAGCTAAGGTACGGAAAATCGGAAGGTTTGTTTTGGGGCTATTCCAAAACATGGACCTACGTTTGTTAAACATTTTAAGTAAAATCCTCAAAGTACCGAAAATCGGGAAGTATCGTTTTATTTGGGCTATGTTGAAAATTGTTAATGCAGATGTGTGGTGACCACTACAACCTTCAAATGTCAAATTGCAGTTAGTTCGGTTAAAAATTGTAGCTAAAATTGCAAAATTACTGAAAATTGGGAGGTACCGTTATATGGGAGCTATATCCGAAGAGGTGTTGTGGCCACTAAGAACTTCAAATGTCAAATTCTAGCAGTAATCGGTTTAATATTGAAGCTAAAATCATCAAATTACTGAAAATAGAGGCCGTTATATGGGGGCTTTATCAATACATCGACCTTTCTCGACAATTTTTGGTGGAGAGGTGTGGTGACCACTAGGTATTTCCAATGTCAAATGTTTAAATTACAGATAATTCGGTTAAAACTTGTAGGTAAAATTCACAAAATACCGAAAATCGGGAGGTACCGTTATATGGGGCTATACCAAAACATGTACATATGTTCATAATTTTTTCGAATATAAGTTTTTTGGTCACTAAGAACCCTAAATGTCAATTTATTGCTAAATCGGTCTTAAAATGTAGCTAAAAACGTCAAAATACCGTAAATCGGGGGTACCGTTATATGGGAGCTATACCAAAACGTGGACCTGTGTCCACAACTTTTGTTGTAAAAGCTAATTGACACTTAACAACCCTAAATGTCAAATTATAGCTAAATCGGTCTGAAATGTAGCTTAAAACGTCAAAATACCGTTAATCGGGGGTTAACGTTAAATGGGGGATATACCAACACGTGGACCGATATAGTCCATCATCGAACTTGACCTGCCTGCAAACAAAAGACGCATTTTCCCAAATGTTCAGCGTCCTATCTCCATTTTTGTGGATTATCACAGACGGACGGACAAACGTGCACAGATCGACTCAGAATTTTACCCTGATCAAGAATATATATACTTTATAGGGTCGCAAATGAGTATTCCATACTATGGTGGAGGGTATAAAAATTCATTATTGTGAATATTTTATAGGGCGCAGAGTGTTGCCGCTTCCATACAAAGTGGACAAAAATAGAAGGCGTTGACCTAGGTTGATAATTTTTTGCACAAGTACTTATGAGGGCACAGAAATGTAAACTATAAAATGAAAAAAATATATATCGGTTCAGATTTGGATATAGCCCACATATATATCTTTTCACGATTTTGCTACAACTCGTTCAATTTTGATCGAATAGTCTTCAAATTTAATATGTATTATTTTCTTTGGCCTCTAAATAGCTACACCGATTTCCGAAGCGAAATGTGTAAAAACTTTCGTCCCATACCTGCAAACTTCTGTTATATATCGGTTCAGATTTGGATAGAGCCCCCTCATATACATTTTTTCCGATTTTCCTACAACTCGTTCTATTTTAATCGTATAGCCTTCAGATTTAATATGTGATATTTTCTTAGGCCCCTGAATAGCTACACCATTTTGTGACATTTTGATATGTGATATTTTCTTAGGCCCCTGTGTAATTTCGCCGATTTTCGGAAAAATCGGTTCAGATTTGGATATAGCCCCGATTTTGCTATAAATCGCTCATTTTTTTATTAATAGCCTTCAAATTTGACATGTGATATTTCCTTGGGCCCCGATTTATGCAAAAATCAGTGAAACTACTCAGAGGTCTAAGAAAATATCACATATTCAATTAGAAGGCTTTTCGATTATAATTGACCGAGTTATAGCAAAATCAGGGAAAGATATATGGGGGCTATATCCACATCTGTACCGATTTTTGTAAAAATCGTTTTGGCTACTCAAGGGGCCTGAGGAAACATCCCATGTTAAATGTGAAGGCTATTCATCAAAAATTGAGGGGATTAAAGCAAAATCGGGGAAGGAAATTTTCAGAAGTAATTATTTTACTGGTCGTCTAATTTTCATAAGATTATCGCTTTAGATTACCTGGGAAATATTTTTCATATTTAAAGAGCTTCGTTATGGATGCACACATGGAGATATGGAAGTTCAAATTGGGACAATGCACTGACAGTATCGCCTCTTTATAAAACAATATAATGTACGGTGCCCAAGGAAGTTTGTCAGTTCTCTACCGGTGGATAGGGGGAACAAGGAACACTTCTTGCTGGCGAGTCTGGAGCAGAGTGGTGGGATAATCCATCTCTGGCGGACAAACATCTGACTAAAACAAAAAGCAAGCATGGAAGGAGGAAAAATGAATAAAAAAGTTACGGTGCAGGGCCTAATAACCCCAGTACCGGCGGGGACTAGTGATCTGCCTACGAGTCACACTTCGTCGATATCATGCGATCGTGAGCAAACATCTCCCACAGATGTGGGTGCGTTGGCATCTGTAGTCGAAGGTAATGCCACAAGCACACAACTTTGTGTTACAACGGAGGAGGATAAAGGGCAGTACATGGAAAGATTTAACTTGACCCAACCAACTGAGGATGGTAGCGACCCTGGATCCGAATCCGACAGCTGAGTCAAAACCAATATCACCGTTGTGGAAAATTCCATAAAAGAGTGGAGGAAGTCACCGAGAGCATCGCGAAGCTGACTACAAAGAGAATATAGTGGTCAGGGGCCCAAAGACACAAGTACAACAGGAACCAGGCCAGACTAAAAAGATAGCAACAACGGGATACTTCACAGGGTACCACAGATACTCCCTCCACTTCTTCTTAAGCGGCGAAAAGGATAAGTTCTCCTGAGGAGCAGAACACCTTTAAACCCAGTAAGAAGAAAAAGGGCTTCCCACCTTCAAATGCCCAGGACAAACTCCATCAGGACCCAAGCAGAAGAGACTGCCAAAAGTATCCTTTAACGGAGACTGGTGAAGCGAGTTCGGACACGAAGAAGGTGAGCGCGACGTCGGAACCTTCTGGAATGGCCGGGGATTCAACACGGAAGTTTAAGACCATCCAGAAGAGGAAGATGGACGCGGAAACAGGAACGGAGCCGCCATCGACTTACGCTAAGGTAGCCAAGTGATACTACAGGGATGATCTGTGCTATGCAGTAATCGACACCAGCAAAGGATCTGGAAGGCTACATAAATACATTTATTGGAGATCGAGAAGTTGATCAACGACAAGCTACTGAAACAAATCCTGAAAGGGCGTGTTTTAATAAAAATCGACTGCTGTGAGCCCAGGGGGGATCTCCTATTGTACCACTTGGACCCACACAAACTTAGGTAGTCAGCAGCATAGCAACTCCATAGGAAGGTGGCATACTAAAGCTGGTGAGGAAAGTCGAAATTCCTCACTTGACCGAAATTCCTCATTTGTGGTGGGGACCGACGACCTCAAACTTGCCGGGCACGTAAAGACTAAGGGAAAGGCATATTTCGTCTCGAACTCAGTGTACTTCAAGATTGGAAAGACAAGAGTAGGCGACGAAGAGAATGCCAAGACTACCACCCAGGAGGCTAAACCTACCAAAGATACCAAGGAGGGAGGAGCAGAAGAGGAAATCAGCGCCTCCCAGGAAGCCAACCTACTGGAGGACCAATGATTGAGGTCATCCAAGTCAACCTCCATCGGAGCGAGACGGCAACAATAGCCCTGATGGAAAAAATAACTAAAGGTAATATACATATTGGTTTAATCCAAGAACCTTGGACCACAAAAAACAAGGTTTCTGGACTGAACCATCAACTTTTTACGCAAATACGGGATCTCGCCCGAGGACCTGTATTATATGCCACAAAAACTTATGCTTTCTTTTTTCTCCAAAATTGTCATCGTCGGACGTCACAGTATTGAAGCAGAGGAATAGAAATATATGCCTGGCATCACTATACCTGGCGTTCGACTCCCCGACATTACCACCTTCGTCGGAATCGCTGCAACTGGAGAAGGATCAAGCAAACAGGTAACGAAGTACTAGTTGGTAGCGATGCTAACTCTCACCACATCTCGTGGGGTAGTATTAACACTAACAAAGGGGGTCAAGCCCTTATAAACTATTTAACTACTAACGACCTGATTACACTTAACACAGGGAGTATGTTAATAGAGTTAGGGAGGAAATATTACACATAACGATATGTACGGAAAATCTAATAAACGAGGTACATAAGTGGAGGGTTTTGTAGAAATACTCTTTCTCAGACCATAGGTATATTAGATTTAAAATAGCGTGGCTACCGCCAAACCCGATAACCTTCCGAAATAAATCCAAATAAATTGGACTAAGTTCGGAAAACGAGTAGAGGAAAGGATAGAGCAAGCAGATGAGGAATGTCTAAGTAAGGAGGACATATATGGGAATGTCCTAAAGTTAACTGAGGCACTAGTAAAGTCATTCGAGGAAAGTTGTCCCCTTCGAGAGAGGAAATCCGCCTAGGAAAAACCCTGGATGACAAGGGAAATTCGGAATAAAAGCAAGGAGGTCCGCAGACTTTATAATAGGGTAAAACGTAAAAAAGCAAATGTATTCTGGGACAACTTCCAGGGAAAATTGAAGGGATACAACAAAAGTACAAGGAACGCCAAGCAAACAGGCGGATAGCGTTAACGACGTTTCAAAAATTAAGAAGTTTATGCCCAAAACCCATACACAGACCGACCAAATGGTCGATTGAAATGGGAAAAGGACGGAAACAACAGAAGAAACTCTAGGCCTTCTGATGAAAACGCACTTTCCGTCGAATACCACGGCCAGCACCGAGGCATCGATTGCGTCGGGCTACTAATCAGGAGATGCACCAAAAATTGACAGCTTGATGGTCAAACAAGCAATCACGAGCTTTTCACCATACAAAGCAGCGGGACCAGACCAGATCTTCCCGGACCTATTACAGCGGGAAGTGGTACCTATTGCGTCCAAACTGGTCGGGATCTTCAACGCTTGTCTAAAATTTGCTTACACCCAGCTAACAAGAGGCAAGAGTAGTTTTTATCCCTAAACCTGGCAAGGCAAGCTACACAATACCAAAATCTTATCGCCCGATAAGTCCACACCATGACAAACAATATATTCAAATTCAAACAACACGCATACGTTAAAGGCCTATCAGTGGAAACCGCTTTGCACGAAGTAGTACACCATATAGAGAGAACCTTTGAAATGAAGATGTATACAATTGTTGTATTCATTGATATCGAAGGCGCTTTTAACAACGTCAGCACCGAAACGCTGATCCACTCTTTAAACGAGTTTCAGGTGGACAGGGCCTTAAGGAACTGGATCAACCATATTATAAGGAAGAGATGGATAAGCTGCGGGTTATATGACGTCAAAATAAGAGACAAAGTCGGACAAGGAACGCCACAGGGAGGGATACTATCACCTCTTTTGTGGATTACTACCATAAAGAGTCTCTTAAGGACCTTAACCGAAGAGGCATTAAACCCAGTCTGCTACGCAGACGACGGTATAGTACTTCTAAGGGAAAAGAATCCGAATATACTTTGCAAAAGAGCAGAAACGGCTTTCAAAATTGCATACAACTGGGCCAGACCGTGAGGTCTGAACGTTAACCCGGAAACACGGAAATAGGTCTATTTACGAGAAAAATGAAAGTGGGTAACTTCGAGGAACCAGTTTTCCTAAATAAGACAATAAATATTTCCCGCACAGTTAAATACCTAGGAGTATTTCTAGATAGGAAACTAAATTTGAAAGACCATATCCAAGAAAGGGCCGACAAGGCCCAATGATGTTGGTCAACTTGTAGATGGGCAGTAGGCTCAAAATGGGGTTTCAATCCTAGGATGACACACTGGCTGTACAGAGGCGTAATTAGACCAATCTTAACACACGCGTCTGTTGTATGCTGGAAGCTGGGGGTTTACGGATGGGGCTGTACTAGAGGGGAGAACCGGACTGGGTCTATATATAATGGAATCGGAAACGAAAATCTCCCTCCGACTGCCGGATCATAATACGATTCTTCAGGCGGAAGTCCGAGCGATAACAGAGTGTCTGAACTGGTTTGACACTCACACAAAGCCTACCACTGCGAACATCCTTACGGACAGCAAAGCAGCCATCACGGCTATAACGGCCAAGACAGTGAAATCTAGAACTGTCATTGAATGCATACAGTCTATTAACAACTACTCCCAACATGGTACGGTAAACAATATATGGGTATATTGGGTTTAGGGGTAATGAAATAGCAAACTGCTTAGCAAAACAGGCAAAGGAGCATCCTACAGTTAGCCTAGATAATGTCAAGCCCTTAAAGGCGACGCGCATAGAGCTAAAGGCATGGGCAAACTATGCACATATACCTCTCTGGAATGGAGAAGACAAAGACAAAACAAAAAATCCTATGGGGGAACCCAGACGAGGACAAAACCAAGAGACTGCTTTTACTAAGTAACAAGTAAAAAAGTATCAGTCGGCTTTGCCGACAGAGATATACCCTCAGCCTGTGTATATTTAAACAATTTTTTCCCAAAATACGTACGTATTTAGGGGGTTTTAATAATTTTGGGCGCTTGACCCGACAAAAATGTTGATTAGGATTAACGATCAAAAGTTTTGCGGAGGAGATACTAAAAGGAATGGATCGACATTGACCGTTATGGATGTGGATCTCCAGCTACACCATATGGTGCCATAGGGGGTTTTTACACTCTTCGGGTTGTTTGCTCAAGATGTATGGACTTGCTCCTAAAAAAACTTTTACCATCGTAATTGAGGCAGCGAATGCAAGTGGCTTCAACAAAAATCAAAGTGATTCGAGAGCAGGTCTTAAAGTGAACTTGTCCGAAATTTTGTGTGGGAGGTACCCAAAAGAGTGCACAAATATAGCCCATATTCGAACCTCATCTATATCTTGTAGATATATTAGGATGTGCAGAGTATGGATTACATCAGTCACTCCCTTCAAGAGTTATCGTGCGCATATTTTTTCCGAAGATTTTTGAATTTTTGTGAGGGAGGTACCTGAAGGAGTGGACCGATATGGCTTATCTTCAAACTTAAACTATGTTTGGACAAAATATTACTAAGCCCAAATTTTGGACCGAATCGGCAGATCCGTTCGAGAGTTGTCTTGCGCTCCAACCACCTCACACAGTGTTATAGGGTTTTTTTTGCAACTTTCATGCTATTTTCTCAGGAAGTGTGGACTTGCCCCTGATGAAACTTGTACTGCCGTATAGAGGGCAGTGAATACAAGTTCCTAAAACAAAAATCAAAGCGATTCGAGAGATGTCCCTAAACTGAACTTTACCGAAATTTTGTGTGGGAGGTACCCGAAGGAGTGGACCTATTGAGACCATATTCGAACTTCATATTACTCTGGTAGAAAGTTTACGCTATACAAAGTATGGACCAAATCCGTCACTCCCTTCAAGAGTTATCGGGGGCACAAACTTTCCGAACATTTTCGAACTTTTGTGGGGGAGGTACCGGAAGGAGTGGACCGATATAGCTCATCTGCGAACTTAAACTAAGTTTGGGCAAAATATTATGAAAGCCAAAATTTCAACCGAATCGGTTCATCCGTTCGAGAGTTATCGTGCGCTCCAGCCAGCAGGACAGACAGACAGACAGACAGACAGACGGACGGACATGGCTAGATCGACTCCATATTGTCTGAAACACATTTCGTCCAAACATACTTGGGGTCTAAAACCATTATTTCGATGAGGCACATTTTCATCGTATCAAAGTGTATATACCCTCCTTAGCCTAAAGGCTGAGGGTATAAAAAGACATTAGTACACTGGCGGTTACTCTTACAGGACACCTGGGTCAACAAGCGCCCCTATGGGGGAACCCAGATGAGGACAAAACAAAGAGACTGCTTTTACTAAGTAAAAAAGACATTAGTACACTGGCGGGTACTCTTACAGGACACCTGGGTCAACAAGCGCCCCTGCACCAAATTTGTTGTGCATGAAGCAGTGAATTCAGGGCATGCAGAGCGGACGACGAAACGTTGGAACACTACCTCTGTCATTGCCAGGCCTTCACAAACCCGAGAAAACAGCTACTAGGGAGCGACATAATAAAAGGACTCGACCATATCAGGACAAACATTAAGAGGCTATGTCAATATGACAGAAATCTTAGACTAACGTCAATAGAATAATCAGGAATTTTAACTAATTCATACACTAAATGTACAACCTCATCCTGACCGCAAATTAGAGCGCACAACAGGCCTACTTTATGACTTAAGTGTATGTCCACACGGACATGTGGTGATCCTGCACCACCCCTCTTTTCAACCTAACCTAATATACGGTGCTCTTAACTAACTTTATAAAAATGAAAACCGCTTAAACCTGGGAAGCGTTTTTGGATTTTTATCATCTATTAGCATTGCTGTTTCAGAACCCGCAAAAACTTCCCAGGTGTAAGCGTTTTTCGTTTAAAGTTAGTTAAAGTGTCATGCAGGGTGATGATATTGTTTTGTAGTCATTACATTGTCCCAATTTGAACTTCTATATCTTAAAAATGGTAAAACCTACGAAAAAACCAGACGATAGGCCTTGCGGTTTCCAAGCAAAATCGAGAAAACCTAAAAAAACGCTAATAATGTGAACTTTGACCGTGATTAATTTTTAAAGCCCCCATAGGCGGTTTTTTTGTTTTCATTTTTTCTCATCTATGAACATTGTAGTTTCAGAATCCGCAAAACCTTCCCAGGCGTAAGCACCTTTCATTTAAAGTTAGTTAAGGCGCACCGTATGAAATGAACATGTTACCATTATGTCTGTTACTAGTTCTGTCGTCGTCTTGACTGTTATATTAGCATTTTGCACTTTATACATAATTACATTTCACTTTTTCCAAACGTCACGCAACATTAAAGTTAATTACTCGGTTATCCTTTTACAAATTCCACAAATGTTGTGAAATTGTCTTTCGACAAATACATACGTACAGATGTGTTCTTTCTTTAGAACATTTTTGCATAAATTAAACAAAACAAATTTGGAATTTTGTTAATTAAAGTTTAAGTAATTTCACCATGAATTGAACTAATTTTCTGGTAATAATAAAAATAACAACAACAATTCAGTTCATTGCTATTGCGTGGCAAAGTTGAGGGAATCTTTAGAAAATTGTATACAACAAAGTTGAACATTGAACCCAACACGTTTTCACATATGTCTAATGTCAACTGCCTGCATTGTTGTAACAAAGTTGTTAGAACAAACAACAATGTAAATAGCAGCAGCAACAACAACAACGGCTGAGGGAGCCGTATGGCAAGCAACATTTCACAACTTGTACTAT
Organism: Musca autumnalis; assembly: GCF_047663935.1. Classification (NCBI taxonomy): domain Eukaryota; kingdom Metazoa; phylum Arthropoda; class Insecta; order Diptera; family Muscidae; genus Musca; species Musca autumnalis. Next base: position 58,860,202 of record NW_027411755.1, read on the forward strand.
GTCTTCTTCTCTTCTGCCTACATGATTACATTGAAGACATACATAGGACAAATGGTGGGAAAGGGGTCGAGCAGACAGACCCATATTGGGAAAACAACAAACTTTCTAAAGATTGTTGGAAAACTTTGTCCTTTGACACTTTTTTCTCTTTCTTCTTCCCCTCCAGAACAGTAAACATGCAGCAGAACAACAAAACAATACAACAACCCGACTACTTAGAACAATATGAACGCACGTTTTTTCACGTAACCTACATGTTTGTGCGTCACTGTCGTTTTGTTTTCGTCAAGTGTTTGTGTTTAGTAGCAACAGCAGCAACATGTCCCAAGCCATGTGTCATGCATGTGCCCTGTAGACCGCATTGCCCACAAAGCGTAGGAATTTGTCGCCCCCGCAAAAAAACACCATTACACCCGGGTGTATGTTAACGAGTATCGTGGTATCTTAACTTAAACGTTATGACTTTTTCACTCACCAGGTCTACGTGTGGGTAGTTTCATAAGAAAAATCATTACAGTGTGGGAAATTTCAATATTAGCAGTCATCATAGTGCACTTGTCAGTATGCCGGCATGACCGTTTTGCATACAAAGGATCGTGCGTTTAATACCCCGGGAAGAGGAGGAAACTTTCATAACTCCAGCGAAGACTAAATACCAAGTTTCAGTTATTCCCGTTGAATAATGTGGCTAAATCTTTCAAAATACCGAAAATTGGTAGGGAATTTTCTATGGGGGCTCTATAAAAACATGGAACAATACCGGAATCAGGTCGAAAGTTTTATACCACCAACGGACTATTAAATATTATCCGTTTCGATGGGATATTGATGACACAACCTTCAAAATACCGAAAATCGGGAAGTTCGCTTCTATAGGGGTTATTTAAAGAAAAGGGCTTCTACTTATAATTCTCTTCTGCTATATTTTATATACCCATGACAGTTTAAATACAAATTTTCAGTCTTATCGGTAACATATTTAGGCCACAACTTTCAAAATACCTTAACTCGGGAGGTACGGTCCTATGGGGGCTATTTTAGGACGTCGAACTATACCGGCACATTTTGGGTGGAATGTTTCATACCCCTATCAAAAACTTAACACCGGTGGAGAACGAATACGAATTACCAAATATCAGTCATTTCGATGGGATGTTCGGATATACCGTTCTATGGGGGTACATCAAAACGTGGACGCATACCGACAAATTTCTGAGGGAAATTTGTGTAGCCCAGGAAAATACTCAATACCAAATTTCAGTCACTTCGTTGGAATAATGGGGCTAAAACGTTCAAAATACCGAAAATCGGATGGTACCGTTCTATGAGAGCTATATGAAGACGTTCAACGAAGACTATCTACCAAATTTTAGCCATTTCGGGGTTATAATGAGGCTAAACCCTTCAAAATACCAAAAATTGGGATGTACCAATCCATGGTTGTACATCAAAACGTGGACCGATACCGATAAATTTCTGGTAGAAAGTTTTGCATCCAAAAGGAGGGCGAAATGTCAAATTTCAGCCATTTTGGTAGGATAGTATAGCTAAAACCTTCAAATTGGGAGATATCGTCTTATGGGGGCTATATGAGGGCGTGGACCTACACCGACAAATTTCAGGTGGAAATTTGTATACCCTTAACGAAGACTTACTACCACATTTCAGTCATTTCGGTGGGATATTAAGGTCACAACATCTGGTAGTGAAAATGGGGTCTCTGGGTCCATGTTTTCATGTAGCCCCTATATAACCGTACCTCCCGATTTAAGGTATTTTTCACCTACTAGTCACATTTTACAATCATATTGGCAGAAATTTGGCACAGTGAGTTCTCAATCTTTGCTTTATCAAAAAACTTCTGGTACTGAAAATGGGATCTTTGGGTCCACGTTTTGATACAGCCCCCATATAACCGTACTTCCCGATTTCAGAAACCCATATTGGGGCTACAAGAAAAGGTGGACCTATGTCGACAATTTTTAGCAAAGATATTTTATACATATTGGGAACTCACTGTACCAAATTACAGTCAGTATTATTGCAAAATGTGGCTAATAGGTAAAAAATACCTTAAATCGGGAGGTACGGCTATGTGGGGCTATATCAAAACATGGACACAGGGACTCCATTTTCACTACCATTTTCAATACCTTTAATACTATTGATATAAGAAAGATTTGAGCCAAATTTTGTTAGCCTACGTCAAGTGGTTCGACAGTTACAAAGTTTTTACCCACTTTTGGGTAAATACTCGAAATCGGGGTAACGTTATATGGGGGCTACAAGAAAACGTGAACCTATGTTGACAAATTTTTGCAAGGACATTTTCTACATATGAAGAACTCACTGTGCCAAATTTCTGCCAATATGATTGTAAAATGTGGCTAGTAGGTGAAAAATACCTTAAATCGGGTGGTACGGCTATAAGGGGGCTATACCAAAACATGAACGTAAGGACTCCATTTTCAATACCTTTAATACTATTGATATAAGAAAGTTTTGAGCTAAATTTTGTCAGCCTACGTCAAGTGGTTCGGCAGATAAAGAGTTTTTACCCTATATTTGGGTAAAAATTTTAAATCGGGGTACCCTTATAAGGGGGCTATAAGAAAGCGTGGACCTGCGTTGACAAATTTGTGCAAGGATATATTATACTCCTTGAGGACTCATTGTGCCAGATTACAGCCAATTTGGTTGTAAAATGTGGCTAATAGATGAAAAACATCTTAAATCGGGAGGTACGGATATATTGGGGCTATACCAAAACATGGACCCAGGGACTCAATTTTCAATAACTTTAACACTATTGATATAAGAAAGTTTTGAGCCAAATTTTGTCAGCCTACGTCAAGTGGTTCGGCAGATAAAGAGTTTTTACCCAATATTTGGTTAAATACTGGAAATCGGGGTACCCTTATATGTGGGCTATAAGAAAACGTGGACCTACGTTGACAAATGTTTGCAAGGATATTTTATACTCATTGAGGACTCACTGTGCCAAATTACAGCCAATTTGGTTGTAAAATGTGGATAATAGGGGAAAAATAACTAAAATCGGGAGGTACGGCTATATGGGGGCTATATCAAAACATGGACCCAGGACTCCATTTTCAATATCTTTAGTACTATTGATATAAGAAAGTTTTGAGCCAAATTTGGTCAGCCTACGTCAAGTGTTTCGACAGTTAAAGAGTTTTTACCCAACATTTGGGTAAATACTTGGGTATTTACCTAAGTATTTACCCACTTGTTTAAAGTATTGAAAAACTATCCATTTTGAAAAGATTTCACAACATATACCCAAGAATTGGGTGCTAGATGTTTTATTGGCAATTCAATGTAGTAAATACCCAATTTAATACCCGGTAAATACCATCTCTAGCCACAACCTTCAAAACACCGAAAACCGAGAGGTAAGTTCTTTGGGGGCTATATAAAGGCGTGGGCCTATACCAACAAATTTCATATGGAACGTTTAGTACCTCAAATGAAGACCAAATACCAAATTTCAGCCATTTCGGTGGACTAATGTGGCCACAACCTTCAAAATACCGATAATCGCGAGGAACCGTTCTATGGGGGCTATACCTACAAATTTCTGGGGGAAAGTTTTATACCCCCAATGAAGACTAAATACCAAATTTCAGCCATTTCGGTGTGATAATGAAGTAAAACCTTCAAAATGCCGAAAAATCTATAGATATCGTCCTATGGGGGCTATACTAAAACGTGGGCCTATATAAACATTTTATGATATAAATGTTTCTTAGCCTCTGGAAACACAAAATGCAAAGTCACAACCAATGGGACTAATACATTCAAAATATCTTAAAATGACGCATACTATATATGGGGCGTTTTATGGGGGTTATACCAAAACGTGGACCTACATAAACAAAGTTTGGTAGAAATGTTTTTTAGCCTCTGGAGATACAAAATAACAATTACAACAAACAAATATCTAAAAATTCCTTAAAATGACGATTCGTCACGCGTCACTTTGTATGGGGGCTATACGAAAACGTGGACCTATAAAGCCCGCTTTCAATACGAAAAGTCCTACGTGCATACAATAGATTTTACCAAAATTTCATCCACCTACTTCAATCCGTTCGTACGCTAGAGTGATTTCTACAGACCGACACGGCTATATCGATGTAGAATTGCACGCTGATAAACAATTTTTGTGTGTTTTTTTAAATTTCTTTTTAATTTTGAAGTAAAAGCAAAGGTAAAAATATTTCAAAAACTAATGTTTGGGCGTGTTTCATTCGCACACATTTTCGTTTCGACATACAGAAACAGGCTGCTTATATACCCCCATCTTATGGTGGAGGGTATAAAAAATACAAAAAAATCAAAGCGCTTATAGTAACGAAACCATCCCATATTCCATGGTCTGCCGTCAGTTGAGTATGTCAAGGGAGCTGTGACAGTACAAACAAAAACACACCAGAATTACTATGGGAACTCCTGTCCAATCATCGACTATGGCTTAAAGTCTCAACAGATTTGGTGGATTAATGACACTACTATCCTTCGTAAGGCAGGTAGGTAACCATGCCACAAAACCAGCGATAGATCAATTAGTACTTATCGGGATTCCAAGACTAATTTTAGTGGCCACATCTAATTCGTATTAGTGAGTCTAGATTCTAGAGGTAGTAAAATAAGCGGCTATATTCAGGAAAATATTAGTAGTTTTCAATGATTGTCAGTACTTGGGGTAACTTCATATTGAAGTCTACAGACTTACTATCGGGAATTCAGTTCCCTGCAACCAAAAATTCACAGCCAGAATAGCGTTGAAACAGTTGACAAGCTATATAAGACTTGGACACCAGCTATGCTGCAATATGCGGTTGATCTTCAAAAAAATCATGTTTGAGATATCTGGGGCAAGGTTGATCAACATTCCTGTAGACTATAGACTGACCGGTCTTTCTTCCTTTCCAATTCAAACAATAGACACTTTACTGGATGTAGAAATTAGAACACAGCTTAACAAAGTTCTTCACTGTTTCGAATGAAAAACTGGTAACATAACTTCTGGTGATAAATTACATTCTTGTGAGTTTTGATTAGCTGAGGACTAAGGTGAAGGCTTATGCTGAATTCGTTAGTCTGGACCCATGGCAAATTTGCTGGGGAAGTACTGCAAAGGATGTACTAGTACTATACCACAGGAGGGAAAACATTTCCGTATCCGTATTGGGGCATTGGAGCTTTCTTTCCAAGCTAAACACCATGGTTTGATTCGGGAACCGCGGAAACCGCTTGAGTTAGAAAAAGAGGAGCGTTCTTATCTCATAAAACTCACTTTCAGAAAAGGCACTTCTGTCTTAAATATCAAGTGTTCATTGATCTGTAATAGTTCCTCTAATTCCTTTTTAAGAACTTTTGAAACATTGCATCAGGAATGGTAATAAAACGACTTTCGTGAAGCCGTTAAAATAAATCTAAGCGAGAATTATGAACCTCTGGAAGGGTGCTACCCGAAGGAATTCACCAATATAAACCTTCTTGGAACCTGATGTACGTTTAGAAGAAATTTTACGACGTTCAAAGTTTCAGCAACAGTTCAGATTCATCAGTCATTTTATTTGATGCCGGTAGGGTTTTCATAGGGTTTGGTCCATTATCTCAGGAAATAGGGAGTGCATCCGAAAAAATTGTACCGTCGAACAGAGGCCCGAATAAAACTAGCTGCAAACAAAAATTAAACCTCTCCGATACAGATACTTGAATTGCGGCTTTGCAAACAAATTTGACATTTTGTGACGGATATACTTAAAGGTGTGGACTAATACAGTTCAGACTCGAACCTGATCTAAGTCCGGAATTATTAGGTTGTGCAAATGTGCCACCGTGGTGCAATAGTATACACACCCGCCTTGCACGCTGAAGGTAGTGGGTTCGATTCCCCGGCCACTCAACATCAAAATTTTCAACGGTGGCAAAATACGCCTCAGTAATGTTGACAACATTTCCTGAGTATTTCAGCCATGTAAAACTTCTCTACAAAGTGGTGTCTGAAGACACGCTGTTCGGACTCGGCGATAAACAGTAGGTCCCATATCAATGAGCTAATATGAATCGGGGTGCACTCATTGACTCCCTTATCCCGTATGGGATGTTTGTGGAACAATTATAAATATTATAAAGTTTGCACCAAATTAATTACAACCTTCGGGAGTTTCGTGGGCACAATTTTAGAGAAACCTTAAAACAACTTGCAAATTATCAGGAGGATGGTTCTACGGGGGCTATATCAAAACTTGGACCTGTCATAAATCTCTGCGGGAATGGGCTATATACGGAATTTTACACATTTCTAAAGGATAATGCGTCTAAAATCCTGGAGATACCAAAAATCGTGAGTGCTAATAAGACTAAAACCTTAATTATACCGAAAATCGTGCGGTACTTTTCTGTAGGGACCATATAAAATGCTGGACCTCTGGTGACAAATTTCTGGGAGAAAGCAGACTAAATACAAATTTCAGCCATTTCGGCGTAATAATGAAGCTAAAATTTTGAAGATACTGAAAACTGGGAGGTTCTATGGGGGCTATACCAAAATGTGGACTTGTACCGACAAATTTCTGGATGAAAGTTTTGTAGCCCCCTATAAGAACTAAATACTAAATTACAGTCATTTCGGCACGTGCCGTTACATGGAATTTCTGTTTTCTGCACACCAGGAATCTAAAATTCCAAATTACATGTTGTTAAAATCCACAAAATACCAAAAATCGGGAGGTACCGTTATATGGGGACGATGTTATATGGACCTATATTGACAATTTTCGATGGAGAAGTACTGTGGCTACTAGTAACCTCAAATTACGGGTAGTTCAAGCAAAACGTGTAGTTAAAACCAGGGTTTCGGAGTCGGAGTCGAGCAATTTTACTGGAGTCGGAGTCTGAGTCGAAAAAAATAACTCGACTCCGACTCCGGGCAAAATTTTTTCCACGTTATAGCAATATAACGTTAAATTTGGAACAAGAACATTTTTTTTTTTAAATCATTATTTATTTTAAAAGAGAGAAAATATATGTTCAAAATATATATTATACTAAGTTAAAGGACAATTCAAAAGATATTTACTATGGTCTGAAATGTAGTCTGTTCATCCCTATTTTGATTCGTTACATTTTTGAAAACAAAAGTAAAGTTCTATCAATCGAATTAAGATTGGACCTTTAACCTCTTTCGTCAGAAGTCTTACTGGTCTTCTCCCAAAGGTCTATTGTTATTCTCATCTTGTTTTTTATGAGAAGTCATCATTGTCTTCTATTAAAGACATTGTGGTCTCTATGGGAAATCTTACTGATTACCCTGTGACAAAAAAGGAAGTTAAGATCTGGGAAAGGAAAATTCTTGTTGGGAATGAAAGCCCCTATTGAGAACCCCAAAGGACCCAAAGATCCCATAGCTGAAATTTCTGAGTCATGACATAATGATTTTTTTGATTGACCCCCATCAATCATTTAGAAAATAGCTTTATATCTCTGTTTGGAGATATTGTTTCATCATTTATAGATGACATGTTTTCAGTTAAATGGAATGAGAAACCTTTCTGTCAGATATGCTGTCCTTCTAGCTCAGTTACTTTCTCAATAAACCTATGTTTATGTATTTCGGTAAATTTCGCATAATCTATTAACTATATATCAAACTAGCAAAGTGCCCGCTACTTCGTATGCGGAAAGGTTATAAAAAACAAATAAACAATTTATAATATGGAAATGGCGAACTCTGAAAATTTTATTGTACTTATACCAATTTTAATCAATATTTATTGTTATTTTAGTACTGTTGGTACCGCATTTGTTCGATTTTCAAAAAATCAGCCGTATCTCAACATTACATGTTAATAGCGAGACCAACACTACACACCAATACTCACACAAAATCCAAGAAATACAGACTCCAGCACTGTCCCTACACCCAACTACAAATTGAGTGCCATTAAGTACTCTTCGTACCCATAAGTACGATTTTCCAAAACTACCTTAATCCTTCACTTCACAGGATTCCAGCTCTATCCGTTCGCCCAAATCGTTATTGTACCAAATTTAGTACCATTTAGTGCTTTTCGTACCCATAAGAACTAATTTTCAAAACTACTTCCATTCTACCTTCCGACAGTAGCCTTAATTCAAAATTTCAGGATTCCAGCTCTATCCGTTCAACCTAAATCCAAATTGTACCAAATTTAGTAACATTTAGTACTTGTCATACCCATAAGTACGAATTTTCAAAACTGCTTCCATTCTACCCTCTAACAGCAGCCTTAATTCAAAATTTCAGGATTCCAGCTCCATCCGTTCGCCCAAATCGTAATTGTACAAAATTTAGTACTATTTAGTACTTGTCGTACCCATAAGTACGAATTTTCAAAACTGCTTCCATTTTACTCTCCAACAGTAGCCTTAGTTCAAAATTTCAGGATTCCTGCTCTCTCCGTTCGCCCAAATCATAATTGTACCAAATTTAGTACATTTCATGCAGATGTGTACAATTTTCCTAAACCACCTCCTTATGTCAGTCGTACCTTTTAACCTTGACTCTCACACCAAATTTCAACCTTTAACCTTTATCAAAATACGAATTGGTACCAAATTTAGTACACTTTAGTACTTTTCGTACACTTATATTTCGAGTTTCGAAAAACCCTTTAGCACATCTTTCCTACACTCCATCAGTAACCTTCATTCCAAATTTCAATTTCAGGATTCCAGCTCTATCTGTTATACCAAAACATAATTGTACCAAATTTAGTACCATTTAGTGCTTTTCGTACCCTTAAGTACGAATTTTCAAAACTACTTCCATTTTACTCTCCAACAGTAGCCTTAGTTCAAAATTTCAGGATTCCAGCTCTATCCGTTCGCTCAAATCATAAGTGTACCAAATTTAGTACCATTTAGTACTTTTCGTACCCATAAGTACGAATTTTCAAAACTACGTCCATTCTACTCTCCAACAGTACCCTTAATTCAAAATTTCAGGATTCCTGCTCTCTCCGTTCGCCCAAATCATAATTGTACCAAATTTAGTACATTTCATGCAGATGTGTACAATTTTCCTAAACCACCTCCTTATGTCAGTCGTACCTTTTAACCTTGACTCTCACACCAAATTTTAACCTTTAACCTTTATCAAAATACGAATTGGTACCAAATTTAGTACACTTTAGTACTTTTCGTACACTTATATTTCGAGTTTCGAAAAACCCTTTAGCACATCTTTCCTACACTCCATCAGTAACCTTCATTCCAAATTTCAAAGTTCTAGCTCTACCGGTTCGCCAAATACAAACAGTACCATATTTAGTACCTTTTAGTACTTTTCGTACCCTTCCAGTTCGAATTTCCAAAAACCCAGCCTTATCTGACCCCTTCGGACCAAGAGTGATCCACACCCAAAATTTCAGGATTCTAGCTTCAGCCGTTTCGTCTGTGCGTTGATGAATCAATCAGTCAGTCAGTCAATCACTTTACTCTTTTATTAATATAGATATCCTGCTTTATCTGTTCACCCAAGTCCAAATTGTACCAGATTTAGTACCGTCCAGTACTTTTCGAACCCATAACCAAAAATTTTCAAAACTACCTCAATCCTACAACTCAACAGTACTCTTAATTCCAAATCTTAGGATTCCAGCTGTATCCGTTACGCCAAATCCAAGTTGTACCAAGGTTAGTACCATTTAGTACTTTTCGTACCCAAAAGTACGAATTTCTTAAACTTTCACAATGCTACAGTCCAACAATAATCTTAGTTCCAAATTTCACTATTCCAACTCTATCCGATCACTCATATCCAAATTGTACCAGGTTTGATACCATTTAGTACTTTTCGTACCCATAACCATAAATTTTCAAAACTACCTCAATCATTCACTCCAATAGTAATCTTAATTCCAAATCTCAAGATTCCACCTTTATCCGATCACTCTATTCCAAATTGTACCAAATTTGGTACCATTTAGTACTTTTCGTACCCAAAAGTACGAAGTTCCAAAATACCTTTATACTACACTCCTACAGTAATCCTAATTCTAAATTGCAGGATTCCAGCTCCATCTGTTCAAAATGTACCTTAGTTGGTACTATTTAGTACTTTTCGTACTCATATGTACGAATTTCGAAAACTACTTCCATATCTCACACCTACACTCCAACAGTAATAGAAATTCCAAATTTCAGAATTCTAACCGTATCGGTTCGCCAAATTCAAAGTGTACCAAATTTAGTACCATTTAGTACTATTCGTACACATGAATGCACATTCCGAAAACCATACATCAACACATCTTCCAGACCTTGATTTACATTCCAAATTTGAAGATTTTACCTCTATTCTTTCCCATAATACGAAATAGTACTAAATTTAGTACGTTTTAGTACTTTTCGTAGACTTGTAGTCCGAATTTCCAAAAACCCTTTGGTACACCTTTTTATCTTTCCATCAGTGACCCTCATTCCAAATTTCAGAGTTCTAGCTCTACCGGTTCGCCCAAATGCAAATTGTACCAAATTTAGTACCATTTAGTACTTTTCGCACACAAGAGTACACATTTCCAAAACCACCGCCTTGTATCAACACATCTTCTTGATTGATTTTTATTCCAAATTTCAAGATTATAGCTCTATCCGTTCACATAATACCAAATGGTACTAAATTTGGTAACTTTTAGTACTTTTCGTACACTTATAGTCCGAATTTCCAAAAACCCTTTGGTATACCTTTCTATCTTTTCATCAGCGACCCTCATTCCAAATTTCAGAATTCTAGCTCTTCGCGTTTGGCTAATACTAATGGTACCATATTTAGTACTTTTTGGTACTTTTCGTACCGTTCTAGTACGAATTTCCAAAAACCAAGCCTTATCTGTCACCTTCGGAGCAAGAGTGACCCTCACCCAAAATTTCATGATTCTAGCTTCAGCCGTTTCGTCTGGGCGTTGATGAATCAATCAGTCAGTCAGTGAATCAGTCACTCTACTCTTTTATTAATATAGATTCGGATGGTTTCGCTTCTGAATTAGGCATCATAAATTCGTTGTTGGCTAACGACAGATTCATCCCGCTATAACCCAGAAGTCTGACAAACGGCGAATCTTTCTTCTAGGACTCATTATATTCTCAATGGGGGCTTTAGATGTAGTCATTCAAATAACCATATCTCTCCGCCAGGAACAGATATTGTTCATGTGTATCCGAGTTTTCTACACAATCAATTGCATATACGAAATTCAATGAAATACATAATCATAGAGTTTTCATGAGAAAGGATCGGTTAAAGTGGTAAAGGACAATGAAAACATGACCATATAGATTTCTTGTCCTAGTGGACCGACCCTACATAAAATTTTCCTAGCAACATTTTTGTAGAACATTTTCATGCACGAGAAAAAAGTAGAAAGTATAAGTAGCACAGAATATGTGGTCAAATTTTTAAGTTGATCTGAACATTATTGCCTCTGTATGAGCTTTGGATGGGAAATTTTTTTTATTTTGTATGCAGAATAAAAACGGTGTTTTTTCTCGAAATCGGTCACAAAAATATATGACAATTGGTTTATTAGTTTTCGAGATAGAGTTGGCACCGCAAAATGCTTTAATAAAAACAAGGTTTCGTAGACGACCTCAAAACTTCATAATATTTTTCTCTTTTAGATGAAGAAAAAAATCTGCCAAAAAGTTACGTAGTTTTCTCGAAATAAAGTTATGAGAAATGGCTTTTATTGAGCTTTACAACTGGGGGTCTCCTTTTAAGGTTAAGCACACTAAAATGTTGAAACTTGGTCGTGAGTTGCTTATAGTTTTTATTGTATGTAGTCCTTATGATTTGTATTGCCCCATCATTTTCACATATTTTGAAGGCTTAAAGATTTTCTCACGCGGAAGAATTCCTTCCAGAATATACTCGTGCAAAAAAAAGGAAAACCGACAAAAACTTTCTAACTTTGCTATTTTTCAATGTAAGATTCGATGTAAGATTGATATGTTCGAATGTATTCGAACGAATGCCCTTTCTAATGAATATGTAAGGAAAAACTAACACATGAAAGGCCAAAATATAGAAAAAAGTTAAGCACTTGTGCACATTTTATTCATTTTTAGTGGTATAGGAATTCACTCTCGGAGTCGATCCGGAGTCGGAGTCGTGAAAATAACTCGCCTGGAGTCGGAGCCGAGCCAAAAAATACCTCGACTCCGAAACCCTGGTTAAAACCCTCAAAATACCGCAAATCGGAAGGTACCGTTATATGAGTTCTATACCAAAATATGGAAGAAGGTTTTGCGGAAGAAGTTTCGTGGCTGCATACGTTAAATTACGGGTAGTTCAGTCAAAAATGTAGTTAAAACAACAAAATACCGAAAATTGGAAGGTACCGTTATATGGGGGCTACACCAAAACAAGGACCTATGTTGACAATTTTTGTTGAATAAGTTTTGAGATTGCAGAGAATCCTAAATTTCAAATTTCGGGTAGTTCAGTCAAAAATGTAGTTAAAACCTCCAAAAACCGAAAATTTTCGATCGAACGCAAGGACAAATGGCAAAGTTATAGTGGTTTAAGTCTGAAACCCCCCAAAAAAAAACTATAACTGAATTTCTCATATTTTTCAAAAAATATAATGTTTTTTGTTTTGTTCAATATTTATTTTGAAAATTGTGAGAAATTCAGTTATAGTTTTTTATGGGGTTTTCAGACTTAAACCACTATAACTTATCCTGCCTGACGGAGCGTTCCAAAGCTTTTGCAATGTATTAGAGAATTCTTAATTACTGTCTTGGCTACAATGTTTGTCCTTGCGTTCGATCGAAATTCTCAATGGTTTGGCTGTTATATGCCAAAATGTCTAAAAAACGTGTATATAAAACTTAAAGTCAAAATCGGGAGGCTCGATATTTACGGTAGACCTGGACTTTTTTGCTCATTTCAATCCCAGGAATCAGAAACGCGAAGGGCCCATTATGGTTTTTTTTTCCTTCCATACAAATCGCCGCTGCCTAATGTTCAAATTCAAAACTCCAGTTTTTTCTTGCTTTTTCTTTTTTTATGTTGCTCTTCGTTGGGTTTGAATACACGATCTTCTGATTTGTAGCCAAACACACTACACACAAGGACACTCGCACGAACAGTTAAGTACAGTACACATTGTCAGTTTTGAATGACGATTTTTTGCAATTATCGATAACTGCCCAAACGTCCAGCAACCACATAATATTTTGTGGTTGCATGATCAATGACAAAAATGAACGGCCACTAGCAAGCAACAACAAAGCTGTCATTCAAAACTGACAATGTGTACCACGCTTTAAGGTTGATTAAACACATGCATGTACATCAACATTTCTTCGTATTTTTGTTAACAAAAAACACCCATGGCGACGATGAGCTTTGAACACACATCCCTGTGATTTGTAGTCTGACACCCAAGCTCGTCGATCAAGATAAGTCGATCTAGCCATGCCCATCTGTCAGTCTTTTGTAATCACTCTAGCGTCCACAATAATGAGGAAAAATCAAAATTTACAGGGTTTTTGGTGTCCTTTTAGTTAAATTCTAGTAACTAATTTTCAACACAGTTGCATTTGACCAATCGAACTAAAACTTTGCACACGTTTTAAACAGATTTGGATGAGAATACATGAATATGAAACCAAAACCAATATGGGTTCATTTCTTCCTACAGCCCCCATATAGCAGTACCATCCAATTGCAGGTATTTAGAGGATTTTAACTTCATTTTTAGCCCGAATTGTCTGTAATTTGGCATTTGGGGTTCCCATTGGTACAGAAACTGACCCACCAAGAATTGTGGACATTGATCCAGGATTTAGTGTAGTCTTTTATTTCACCCTGACAGGCGACGTTTCTGCATTTACGAAACAGCTAATTGGTGGTAAACAACTGTTTTGTTGTTGTTTGCAATGCAAATTGTGTCTCAGAGCATGAATATGCTCTCCCTCTTACATGAACATGGGCTCTCTTTTACAGTATTGCCATATTGAAATACTTAAATCCACTTTAAATTCAGTTTGATTTTGTGCATTAAGAATGTGGATAATGCACGAATTCATTTGAATTAAGGCAGTTAATGCAAATTAACGCTGCCGTCTCTTTAGGGTATTACTCGGTACAAAATTAATCCAGTGGCCTAATTGCTGCATTCGATTCGATCGAGCATTTGCTCGTGAATGAAAAATTCGCGCCACCAACCGTACATTTACTAAGGTAGATGCATTAGCCATTGTTACAACAATGTCAAAAAGTTTTACAAAAAATCGTACATTTTTCTAGCACAACTTCATTCCGAAATTATTACCCAAAGTATTGTTCAACAAATATTTACATTTCTTCATTAATAATTTTGTTTTTTAGTTTACGAAATAATTCTCGATCGAATCGAATGCAGTAATTAGGCCCAAGAAAGCAATGTGTGGGTACATCCTTACCAACAGCTTAGCCATTTTTACCGATGTTTCGAAGTTAGAGGAATGTTTTGGAGCTGGCGTGTACGGTGAATAAATATGCATCAGAAGCCGATGTTTTTGCAGTGTTAAAGCCTTTAGACGAGTTTGACAAACATTGACAAACTCAACAAGTGAGATAATCGCAAATATCTGGTATGACGACCAAAGATGCAAGGTATCTGATAGGTAATCTCAGCACGAAGAACAGATTCCCTACTCTCACTTTGCAAGTCCGATATCAGAATCTGACCAGGTTAATCACTGGTCATAGATCTATGGCAGGCAAGTGTGATGACAACAGTATTGGGTACTGTAGGCTCTGTGAAGACGAACAAGAAACCGTCGTATGTACAGACCGTTGGGTACCAATGCGAATGAGTTTATTTCTTACTTATATTCTGTAGAACCTGCGGCCCTATTAAAATATTGAAGGAGCCTTAAATGGCAATAAGTTATGGTTTGTTTAGATCATATTTCCGTTCGACTTATTTCAACTCCATCCTTGCTTGCCCTTTGATCTCTACTCTCTCCATTTTCCTTTTCCTCCCCTTTTCGCTTTCCATTCCTATTTTTATCAGTTTTTAGGATGAACACCATAGGCCGCTGTCAACCCAGCGAAGTAGCTGTCTACAGCAATGACGACTGCACATTCTATAACCTAACCTAACGAGATAGACATTCCTATTAGACATAAAGCTCCATAAATTGTATAACTTCGTTTAAACCAGTCCTGACTTCACAGACATATTTAATCTTCTTGCCTACACCTTAATTTGCTATAATAATACATTATTTATATGTCATTCATTTCTACTTCTAATCTTCATTCTATCCAGGATTAGCACAATGGATCAAAAGTCTCCCAGTGAATGCGAAATCTTTCCTATCAGTGGTGAAAGCTTGAAACGGCTTTCAGGAAACGGCCTTGTGGCAAAAAAGGTTCTTACCAAAATGCGCTAAAGTTTACTTACCTAACCAAAGAGTATCATATGAAAAATTGTTGTCTGACCAGGACCATCATTCCACCTTTACCACTTGTACCTATTCAAGGTTCCTCAGTGCTTATAATCTTTTTGGGTTTCTTTTTTCTTGCATATTAGAAATTTTTCTTTGTTCATCATTGGCTTTGGTCTTCTCCTGAGGGGGTGTGTAAAAGAGGATATCAACATTAAATGTTCGTCTCTTCTTATTTTCAGTTCTCCTTAAGGAGTCTTTGAACGAAGTTTTTTGCCTGTTTAACATATGCTATTTCTTTGTTATTGTTGTTTTTTTTGTAAACTTTTTTCTTCTCCATTGTTGCTGTTGTTTACTTTTGAATTCGGCTTTTGTTGTTGTTGATGCCGCTGGGGTGCATAGGAAACCGAATTTCTTGTCTGTTATCATTTTTCTATTTGCTGTCATTAATTTTCGACAAAACGTTTCTTTGTGGTTTGGTTTTTTGCTGTTGTTGTTCGTGGGAATTTCTTGTTCCATTTCTTATTTCAGAACATTCATTTCTTGTTTGGTCCTTTTTGTGAAGCTTCATTTCTTCTGTATTTTATGTACATATGTACATACATACGTTTGAAACATCTTCGTTGATTCTCCTTTTTATTATTCGTTCATTGTTGCGCGAAACTTTGTGCGGCGTTTATAATTGCTTTGGCTTCAATTATCGTTTTCCTTTATTATTTTTGCTTTTGAAAAATAGAATTTATATTGAAAATTTGTTCAATGCCTGAAAAATACTGTTTTTAACCACATGGATGATAATGCGACAATTGCGTCTGTGGTGAATATATGTATAACTAGACTTATTAAATTGTGTTAATCAAAAATTGGATCTGATTTGAACTTTACTTACATAGCTGGTCCATTACAGATCTTTTGTTCCATAGGTCGAACTAAAAAAAGATCTCTATTTGTCTCTGTTTATTGCTTCGCTTTCTGGAATGCCGAGCCTTTTCATATCTTTATCAACTTGTATGCGCCATCTATTTCTTGGCCTGCCAATTCTGCGTGCACCGCCAAGCGGCCCGTATTTATACGCCTTCTTAGCGGGTTCATCATTGCTCATTCTTAAGATATGGCCTAACCAACGCAATCGTTGCATCTCGATACGTTTAACTATATTGATGTCGTTGTATAGCAGATACGGCTCGTGGTTCATGCGACGTCGATATTCACAGTTAGTCTTTTACTACCTCAAAATTATAGGAACCAACGTCAACATTTGATCCAATGGACGCATTGCGCGTCGGCACCATCAATTTGGTTTTCCCGCCGTTTACCTCCAGACCCACTTTAGCAGATTCTCCTTCGACTTTCCTAAAGGTATCAGTTACTTTTTTACTGATCGTCCCATGATGTCTATATCATCAGCATAAGAAAGTAACATGTGGCTGTGGATTGTGCCACTTTTTTTTACGTTTGCCTCTCGTATAACCTTTTCCAGCAGGATGTTGAAGAGATCACACGAAAGGCTGTCTCCTTGCCTGAAACCTTTTATTGTACGAAACTCTTCGGAGGGGTTCTTTCCTATTTTAACTGAGGATCTCGTGTCAGTTAAAGTCAGTCAGGCATTTCTTGGAATACCTTTGAACTTAGTGGGCTGTCGAAGGCTGCTTTATGACCGACAAAAAGGTGGTAGGTGTCCATCTGCATCTCTTGGGTTTTCTCCAATGGTTGACTTGCCAGGTCTAAAGCCGCATTGGTATGGCCCAATTATCTCGCTGACCATAGGCTTTAGTCGTTCGCACAATATCCCCGACACGGTCTTGTAGGCAATCGGGAGTAGACTTATGCGCCTATAGTTAGTGCATACAGTATTATCTCCTTTCTTGTGGACGGGGCACAGGATACTCAGGTTCTTATCGTCGGGTACTCGTTCTTCCTGCCAGATGGTGCTCACTAGCTGACGAATACACCTTATTAGCGTGTCGCCTCCGGTTTTGAACAGCTCGGCTGGTAAGCCATCGGCTCCTGGTGACTTATTATTCTTCAGCCGGTTTATTGCTGCCTTTACCTCATCTGGGCGGTATACTTTCAGTACCATGTTTTGGGATTGGATCTGTGGTATCTTCGTCGCCTTCGCTGCTGTTGGATACCAACAGGTTTGAAAAATGTTCTTTCCATATCCAGAGCACACTATATGTATCAGTTACCAAATTAACTTGCTGGTCTCTACAGGAGGAGGCGCCTGTACGAAGCCATCAGTTTGATATTTCACTCTTTAGTAGAATTTTCGGACTTCATTCTGGCTCCTGTACATCTCGATGTTTTCACACTCCCGCTTTTCCATCTCTCTCTTTTTCCTGTGGAAAAGACGTTTCTCCTCTCTGCGTTTCTCCCGATACCTCTCTCGTGCGCTACGCGTTGCTACGGATTGTAAAGTAGCCCTATATGCCGCATTTTTCCTTTCGGTAGCAGCACGACACTCCATGGATTCCTTGGTCTCAGATATCCAAGTATGGATTTTGCGTCTGTTTGCATAGAGTGGGCAATGCTTTGTCATGAGGAGTGCTTTGATTAAGCAATTGGGCTAGTTGAGTGGAATATGCTGTGGCTATCTGTTGTGATTGCAGCTTACCGATGTCTGGTGTTGTGAAGCTTTACAGAGCAACTTAATAATCGCAATAAAATATCGATCGACGCGAAATTTTAGATAAGGTTCGAGTTTATAACATAGAAGAATCTTGTAATGTTAGAAGGTGGCCAGATAATATTCAGGGGGTTAAATGAACCAAAACTTTTGTGTAAAAACTGTACACATTTTTATACCCTCCACCATAGGATGGGGGTATATTAAGTTTGTCACTACGTTTGTAACTACTCGAAATAATCATTGTAGACCCCACAAAGTATATATATTCTTGATCAGCGTGCAATTCTACATCGATATAGCCATGTCCGTCCGTCTGTCCGTCTGTGGAAATCACTCTAGCGTCCGAACGGATTGACGTAGGTTGATGAAATTTTGGGAAAACATGTTATAGTTACGTAGGACTTTTGGTATTGAAAGCGGGCTATGTAGGCCCACGCTTTCGTATAGCCCCCATACAATATGACGCGTGACGCGTCGTCGTTTTAAGGAATTTTTAAGATATTTGGCCCATTTTACCACCGAATCGGTTGTAATTTGGTACTCTGTGTCTCCAGAGGCAAAAAAATATTCCTACCAAAGTTGGGTTATATAGGCCCACGTTTTCGTATAGCCCCCGTATAAGGCCCCATATAAAGTACGCGTCATGTTAATATATTTTGAATGTATTAGATCCATTTGACCACAGAATTGATTGTAATTTGGTATTTTGTGTCTTCAGAGGCCAGAAAACATTTCTACCAAATTTGGGTTATATAGGCCCACGTTTTGGTATAGCATCCACATAAGGCCCCTTATAAAGTACGCGTCATTTTAATATATTTTGAATGTATTAGACCCATTTGACCAAAGCATAGGTTGTAACTATGTATTTTGCTAGATAGAGGCTAAGAAACATTTCTACCATAAAATGTTTATATAGGTCCATGTGTTGATATAGCCCCCATAATACAATATCTCCCGATTTTCGATATTTTGAAAGTTTTAGCCTCATTATCACACCGAGATGGCTGAAATTTGGTATTTAGTCTTCTTTAGGCGTATAAAACTTTCCCCTAGAAATTTGTAGGTATAGACCCACGCCATCATATAGCCCCCATAGAACGCTACCTTCCGAATTTCGGTATTTTGAAGGTTGTGGCCACATTAATCCATCGAAATGGCTGAAATTTGTGGTTCGCCCCGACCGAATTTAACGCTTTTCTTACTTGTTAATGTACAGCCTGTATCTTTATTCCTGGAAGACGCATTCCGGTCTAGTGAGTAATATTTGGAAGAGGAACTCATGACCTTTCCATTGATGTTGATTATGTTGACGTTCATGGTCAGAGTTACACCCTAATATATACAGAGATGTCACAGTATTAATTGTACCATAATCAAGAAAACGTCGCAGTTATAGTTCAATGATTGATTTTGAACGAGGTAAGAGTTTAGGTCAAGGAAGATGCAAATAAATTTGGTTGATCATGGGATATTGTATAGTGGGTAAAATCGACCATAGCTTTTGTGAAGACAAATCAAAATTAAGCTTTGTTCCATGTTATAATTTCTGTGGAACATATTTCAACAATCTACGGAAAATAATAGATTAACATGTTGTAAACTTTTATAAAAAAAAAACTACTTAAAATGTGTATTAGGGTCTTGAAATATGATGAAATCGGTGTTTAGAATTTCAAAAAATATTGTTATGAAGAAATCGTTAGAGACAATTTATAAAGTCAAAATTTTACACAAAATTGTATTCAAAATGGTAAAGATCGCATCAAAATTACTAAGAAGTCACATTTGATTGGTTGATAAGTCCGAAACAGAGAAATATGGTAAAGATAACACGGTGCTCTTGAAACAACTTTAAGTTTTTTCGGATTTTGAACCAACAATGTTCATAGATGAGAAAAATAAAAAAATTGCCGCTTTTTATATAACTCGCGATTCGAGTTGACATTTTTATGGGTTTTTTTAGGTTTTCTTGATTTTGCTTGGAAACCGCCAGTCCTATCGAAATGGGACTAAATAAAATATTGTAACTATGAAAATTCTCTACAAGATTCACCTTAATGATATTATCGTAAGTTTTACCGTTTTTGAGATATAGAAGTTCAAATTGGGACAATTTGCTGGTTGTATCGTCTACAAAACAATGTCATGACTGCAATTTCCCAACATAAAATTATATATGTATATCAAAAATGGTACAAACTAGGAAAAAATTACGAAAGCCTATCTTTTTTAGAATTTTCACAGATAAGATTTTTTCTAGTCCCATTTCGATAATAGTTACCTTTTTTTAACCAAATCATGAAACCTAAGAAAAAAATTAAAAAATGTGAGTAAAAAGAACCGTTATAACGCATACGTGAAAATTGCTAGTTATTGAAAATACCGGCAACTTGATTCTATTCAAATGAAAGAGGAAATTTCAACCTCTCAACATAAAGTATGTGGTCGGTCTTATATACAACAGTCAACTTTTTTCGATATTGATCACAATTGTCAGGAATATATCTATTTTTTCTACGTCTTCTACTTTATTTTAAGTAAAATTTCCATGTTGATATCTCTAAAACATAGGAAGTTACAGCTGACTTAGCCCCCATTGAACGGTACCTCGAGATTTTCGCTATTTTAAAGGTTGTGACCTCAACATGCGGAAATGGCTGAAATTGAGTAATTCGTCTGCATTGGGGGTATACAAATTTCCACCTGAAATTTGTCGGTACAGGGCCACGCCTTCATATAGCCCCCATAGAACGGTACCCCCCGATTTTCGGTATTTTGAAGGTTGTGGCCTCAATATGCTACCAAAATGGCTGAAATTAGGTATTCAGTGTTTGTTGGGGTTATGAAACGTTCCACCTGAAATTTGTCCCGATTTTCGGTGTTTTGTAGGTTGTTGTTGTTGTTGATCCAGGTCTTCATATAGCCTCCATAGAACGGTACACCCAATTTTGCCCATTTTAATGTCACTGTGAACAGAAATTTTGGGGGGTGGAAAATTCCTATTGGAGATGAAAGCCCTTGTTGAGTATATACAGAACCCCGAAGGACAGATTCGCCGTGAGTCGAACTTTCGCGATATGGCGTGATGAATATTTTGCTGGAGACCCTAAAAGCCATCTGAAATCAGCGTTATATCTTTGTTCGCTGTTGTTTAAGCTTATATTTAAGATGATATGTCTTCAGTCAAATCAAATGAGGATTTTTTTCGTAGAACATTTCGACCTTCTAACTCGCTTCCTTCAATGTCCTTTTCGTCCTTTATTTCAAGAACCGTAATAAAAGTGGTACAAGATGACATTTTTCCGCTTCGAAATATTCTACAAAAATGTTGCTCGGAAGATTTTAGGTACGGTTCCCAAAGACATAAAATCGATAAAATCTTGTTTAAGCGGTTGTTTTTCACTTTTACCCGAATCTTGCTCAGACAGCCCTATATCTATTTATTTCAATATATTATTGTTAACCTATTGATGACCGAGAATTCTCGGAGTTATTAAAACTGTTGCATCTCGTTTTGCTAAGCACGTTAATTTAATAATTTTTTGGAATATAGATCCGGATATCCGAATTATGGAACCGGTTATTCTGATATTAAAACCGAATTTTTATCCGGTTTTTATGAACCGATTACCCGTATATGTATATCATTAGAAAGCTATTAAAATTGTCAATCAGATATGATTAATATGCATTAGACATTTTAAGCGGCTTTGGTGCTGGAACAAAAAACCCGTATTTTCGAACCGTTTCTTAACGTTTGTGAGGATACATTTATGTGCGTGAAAAAAATTATGATCATGACCTGGGGGGTGGAAAATTCTTTTTGGAGGTGAAAGCTCTTGGTGAGGACATACAGAATCCTGAAGGGTAGATCCGCCGTGAGTCCAACCTTTGAGTTATGGCGGGTTGAATTCTGGGATGGTGACCCGTATTGCAAGTGTAAAAAGTTACGTAACTGAATTTCAAGTGGGTTTAGGGTTCTACTGGGACAGTATGTGCTAAGTCAAATCGATTTAAGACGATTTCTGTAGAACATTTTGTGTCTCACTCTTATCCTGCCTTGTTGTTTATGTCCTTGTTGTTGAAAAAGGTATAAAAATATACTTTAAAAATTCATCCGATTTGGCTAGGGCATATCACGAAAATAATCTTACGCCGACATAGCACATATTGTCCCAGTAGAACCCTAAACCCACTTGAAATTCAGTTACGTAACTTTTTACACTTGCAATAATGGGTCACCATCCCAGAATTCAACCCGCCATAACTCAAATGTTGGACTCACGGCGGATCTGCCCTTCAGGATTCTGTATGTCCTCACAAAGAGCTTTCACCTCCAAAAAGAATTTTCCACCCCCCAGGTCATGATCATAACTTTTTTCACGCACAGAAATGTATCCTCACAAACGTTAAGAAACGGTTCGAAAATACGGTTTTTTTGTTCCAGCACCAAAGCCGCTTAAAATGTCTAATGCATATTAATCATATCTGATTGACAATTTTAATAGCTTTCTAATGATATACATATACGGGTAATCGGTTCATAAAAACCGGATAAAAATTCGGTTTTAATATCAGAATAACCGGTTCCATAATTCGGATATCCGGATCTTTATTCCAAAAAATAATGAAATTAACGTGCTTAGCAAAACAAGATACAACTGTTTTAATGACTCCGAGAATTCTAGGTCATCAATAGGTTAACAATAATATATTGAAATAAATAGATATAGGGCTGTCTGAGCATGATTCGGGTAAAAGTGAAAAACGACCGCTTAAACAAGATTTTATCAATTTTATGTCTTTGGGAACCGTACCTAAAATCTTCCGAGCGACATTTTCGTAGAATATTCCGAAGCTGAAAAATGTCATCTTGTGCCACTTTCATTACGGTTCTTGAAATAAAGGACGAAAATGACATTGAAGGAAGCGAGTTAGAAGGTCGAAATGTTCTACGAAAAAAATCCTCATTTGATTTGACTGAAGACATGTCATCTTAAATATAAGCTTAAACAACAGCGAACAAATATATAACGCTGATTCCAGATGGCTTTTAGGGTCTCCAGCAAAATATTCATCACGCCATATCGCGAAAGTTCGACTCACGGCGAATCTGTCCTTCGGGGTTCTGTATATACTCAACAAGGGCTTTCATCTCCAATAGGAATTTTCCACCCCCCAGACTTTGAGCTCCATTTTGTTGCACAGTGTGTTTTAGCTCATTATTCAGCCGAAAGGACTGAAATTTGTTATTTAGTGTTTGTAGGAGTTGCAAAACTTTGGCCCAGAAATTTCCCGCTACAGATCCATAGAACGGTACTCACGATTTTCGTTATTTTGAAAGCGACATTACTCAACCGGAATTTGGCATTTAGTCTACGGTAAAAAGATTCCTTGCAAAAAGTTTATTGAAGAAATCAATAAAATAAAATAATTCAAAATACCGACACATTTTATTTTTCAAACAAAACAAATTCCACTGTTTGTATGTATATGTGGATTTTGTTTTCATTTCTTATTTGGCTCTCATTTATGGAACATAGTTGTACAAATGTACATTCAAATTAGTAGTAATTCGCATATGATACGAAACGGCAGTCGCACGATAGTTTTCGAAATACATGAAAGCATTTTTAGACGGAAGTGAGTGACTGCTTTCCTTTCGTACATGTTTCCGTGCGACATACATGAACAGGCGGTAAATACCAAATTTTAGCAATTTCAAAATACCGAAATCCGCGAGGTACCGATACTTCCGATATTTCGGTAAGATAATGTGGTTAAAACCTTTAAAATACAGAAAATCAAGAGGTACGCTTCTAAGAGGGATATAGGAAGATGTGGACCTATACAGCTTTATACCCCCAACAAAGACTAAGTACCAAATTTCAGCCATTTCGGAGGAATATTGAGGCCACAATCTTCAAAATACCGAAAATTGGAAGGTATTGTTCTATGGGGGCTCTAAGAAGGCGTGGACCTATACCGACAAATTTCATATGGAAAGTGTTTTACCCCAAATGAAGACTAAATACCAACTTTTAGCCATTTCGGTATTGTTCTATGGGGGCTATATGATGGCGTGAATCTATATCGACAAATTTCATACGGAAATTTTTATACCCCAAATGAAGACTATATACCAAATTTCAACAATTTCGATGGAACATTGATGCCATAAACTTCAAAATACCGGAAATCCGGAGGTACCGTTCTATGGGGGTATATGAAGACGTGGACCTATACCTAAAAATTTGATATGGAAAGTTTTATACCCCAAATGAGACTATATACCAAATTTCAACAATATCGATGGAATATTGATGCCACAAACTTCAAAATACCCGAAATCTGGATTTACCGTTCTATGGAGGCTATATGAAGACGTGGACCTATACCGACAAATTTAATATGGAAAGTTTTATACCCCAAAAGAATTTCGGTGGATTATTGTAGCCACAACTTTAAAAATACAGAAACTCGGGAGGTACCGTTCTATGTGGGCTATGTGAAGGCGTGGACCTATACCGACATAATTTTGGAGAAAGTCTTATACCCCCAACAAAGACTTAGTACCAAATTTCAGCCATTTCGGAGGAATATTGAGGCCACAGCCTTCAAAATACCGAAAATCGGGAGGTATTTTTCTATGAGGGCTCTATGAAGGCGTGGACCTATAACGAAAAAATTCATACGGAAATTTTTTTACAATAAATGCACAACAATAATTTCGATGGAATATTGATGTCACAAACTTCAAAATACCCGAAATCCGTATGTATAGTTCTATAGGGGCTCTATGAAGAAGTGGACCTATACCGACAAATTTCATATGGAAAGTTTTATACCCTCAACGAGTACTTAGTACCAGATTTCAGCCATTTCGATTTCAGCCATTTTGATGGTTTACTGTGGTCACTACCTTCAAAATACCGAAAATCGGGAGATATTAAAGCGTGAACCGGTACAGAAAAATTTCCGGGGAAAAGTTTTATACCCCCAACAAAGACTAAATACCAAATGTCAGCCATTTCGGAGGAATATTGGGGCCATAAACTTCAAAATAACGAAAATCGGGAAGTATTGTTCAATGGGGCTCTATGAAGGCGTGGAACTATACCGACAAAATACGGAAAATCGGGAGGTACAGTTCTATGGGGTCTATATAAAGGAGTGGACCTATACCGACAAAATTCTTTGGGAAAATTTGTACCCCCAACGAAGACCAAGTACCAAATTTCAGCCAGTTTCGTGTGACAATGGCGCTAAAATCTTCAAAATACCGAAAATCGGGTGGTACCGTTCTATGTGGGCTATATCAAAACGTCGACCTATATAGCCCATTTGCAATACCAAACATCCTAGGAGTAATAGAAACTTCTATACCAAATTGCAAAACTCTATCCTAAAAATTGCGAGCTGTATCTTGAATTCAACAGCCGGATGGACAGACGGGCTTGGTTATATCGACGTAGAATTTTACCCTGGTGGAGGGTATAAAAATGGAGATTACTTGTGAAAATTTTTCACGGCAAGAGTTCATTGATCAAATTAAATCTTTAAATGTCGATAAAGGACCATCATATAAACACTATGACAATCTTGTTTAAAAAATTCAATCGTGGCCGACACTGCCTATAAAACGAAGGTCGTGAGGGTAGTCCAAGAACCGACTCAGAATTTTATCCTGATCAAGAATATATATCCTTTATAGGATATCAAATGATTATTTGAATGCGTAATAAACGGAAAACCAAACTTAATATAGCGCCATATTATGGTGGAGGGTATAAGAAATTATTTAATCCATCATAAGAAATAATTTAAAGATTTGTAAATTTTGAACTTTCGATTTCGGTGTTTACAGTTTTTTATATCCGAAAGCTTAAAATATCGTCATACGGACCATATCTGTCTTATATTGGCCTAAAACACGAGTAATTAATTCAACACTTTAAAAAAATTTTGACAGAAATCAATATTATCGTAGAGTTTTCACTGTTTATTTGTGTGATCTAAAACTTTGTACCAAATTTAGCCTTTCGACAGAAATAACCCTTTAATACGAACTCTCTTCGTCATACGGACCATATCTGTCTTATATTGGCCTAAAACACGAGTAATTATTTCAACACTTTAAAAAATTTTTGACAGAAATCAATATTATCGTAGAGTTTTCACTGTTTATTTGTGTGATCTAAAACTTTGTACCAAATTTAGCCTTTCGACAGAAATAACCCTTTAATACGAACTCTCTTCGTCACATTTTTGGTTTGTATATCCTTACGTCTATGTTTCAAAGTAAACAAAAACTTTCCCCTAGATTAAAATTTTTGTAAAAGAAAAATGCCACCACCACTTAAAAATCATTTACACTTGATAAGTGTCATACTTGCGGTAAACTCCATTAACATATTTGACATCTTTTATGTAGATAAATTATCTCCATAAATTCATATTGAATTTTAAGTGTCTTCAAACACTTAAGACATTTCCCAAACACACATATACGATTTCCATAAAATTTTCTTCGTTCTTCAGTTTCGATTTTTTTTTACATCGAATGCGTGCTTTTATGTAAAAGATTTTTATCTTAAGTCATAATTTAATCCTTGTCATAACACATTTACATGCTTGAATGAAAGTTATCGTATGTGTGTATGTTTGTTTGTTTGTGTGCAGGATATGGGTTCGGATTTCTGACATGCCCACATGCATGCATATGTGTTGAAGTTCATCCAAAATCAGACGGTCTTTCATGCTCCTCCGTCCGTTTTTTTCTGTTTGCTGACATTCAATATATCAGTTAAGGGCTTCTTCTTCTTTCTTTGTATTGATAATATTTTAAAATTTTTATCCTTCCTCAAATATATTTTAAAGAAAATGTATCAAGGATATAGTCTTGTTCATATAAATGCCATAAATGAAAATCAATAAAGGCGTTTGAGATAACAAAGATTATGGCGATGATGATTATTGTAACCCTTTTCAAAAGCAAAGTCCTAATACTGAAATTGGAAAGGTTAAAGGAAAGAAATCATAACATGAAAATATTTCAATTTTTTGTTTACTTTAATGTTAAGTGCTTTGCTGATAAGAATGAACGAAAATATAGGAAGCCAAAGATTATATTCAATGGCAAAAGGGTCATTATGAAGAGAATGACTTATGATTATTCGACTCAGCTCGTCGAGACATTCGTTTTGGTATATATAAGTATGGGTCTACGACCATTATTTCGATGCGTTACAAACTTTTTGGCCAAAACCAACTTATAATACCCTCCCCACATAGTGGTGTAGAGTATAAAAACGTCGTTTTTCAAAGTTTGAATCTATGTCCACAATTTATGGTGCAGACGTGTTTTTCACCTATTTCCATAATGTAGCGGGATACTAATCTTTGTGGGCGCCAATTGCAGAAGGTTCTTGAACGGATTGAAAACACGAACACGTTACAAAAAAAAACTATTCTTTATTTAATAAAATTATATGTATTTGATATGAAGGTTTCAAATAGACTGAATGTATGAAAAAATATATATTTCGAAATGGGGTAAAATAAAATATTTGACAACATAAACAATGACCCAATTTCAATAGGACAAAATTATTATGTTTTCAATAAATTAAAAGTAAAACAAAACAAGTAATATGTGACAATACGCTA
This sequence comes from Musca autumnalis, assembly GCF_047663935.1. NCBI lineage: Eukaryota > Metazoa > Arthropoda > Insecta > Diptera > Muscidae > Musca > Musca autumnalis. Next base: position 58,887,959 of record NW_027411755.1, read on the forward strand.
CATACTCCCCCTTTGACGTATGAAACCTCGCCCCGAGTCACGCGTCAACAACTAGGCGGCTTCATTAAGATGATTTCTTTTGTCTGTCCCTTTTCCGCAACGAGTATCTAGGTGATGTTATTTGATCAACGTTCGCTGCATTATATAGGGTAAGTACTGATTATTGGTATCTGCCCAAAGGAATGTTTAAATTCTCTGGTGATGAAAGTTCAAATGATGTTGAGCCTATTTTACGATTAAAAACATATGGGCCATCCCTCTTTGGCACAAACTTTGATGTAACTTCTTTCGGAGAATTACTTATGACATGCTTATTAACAAGGACATCCGTCTTGACATTAAACATTCCATATGGAGGTCTACGTTTTTCCATATATAGTTTGTTTTTGTCCTGCGACTTCATTTCCAATTCTTCAGTGTTTCCCACAAACGCAATAGCTGAAGCATCTCGTTCCGTGGTAGAATAATTATGTTGTTCTCGTTTTTCTTTGCCCTCCCCCTGCAGTAAAACCTCTCTGAACACATGAGCACTTGCATTCATTTGTATTGCCGGCCCATCTTCCTTCGGTAACATATCCATAGGGGAAGCCCATGCCGAATAACATTCTTCTATGATATCATTTTCAAGCATTACCCCAACCTCCTTTATCAACTGCTCAGCCCTTGCAAATGGCATGTGATATGGTGGGGAATTTATTGGTAAATTGTCGCCTTCTTCATTAACATTAAGCGCATCCGATTCTTTCACGATTTTAAAATCAACCATGAGAAGCTGGGGGTATATTTCACCTTCGACTCTTTCGCTTTTAACGCTGCACACTTATTCTTGAGCTCGAGTCGTCATAAGATTGGGGAAGGGTTCTTTGTTTCAATACAAAGAACTAAGAGAACTGATGAGTCCAAGTGGCGTTGGACGAAACTAGTATTCTCTGCCATCCCCAAAAGTAATCAATTTTAACTACACCCCACTTTAAACTTGTTGTTTTTATACCCTATACCACAATGTGGAAAAGGGTATTATAAGTTTGTTTTGGTAAAAATTCATGTAACACCGCGAAATATTCGTCGGAGACCCCCAATGTGGTATACCAATCTTCATATCTCGACGAGATAAAGCGATTTTGAGATGTGTGTCCGTCCGTCAGTCCGTCCGTCCGTCAGTCCGTCCGTCTGTCCATTATAAATTGTAAACACGCTCCAGGCCGCAATTATGGACCGATCGTCACGAAATGTTGTATAAAGGTCGGGTTCAGATCAGAATAGATCCCTATTCTTATTGGTGATGATCGTGAAATATTTAGCGGGTGAAATGGACCAAAAACATAATATTTATCCAATTTTCTAGCGGCTCTGTAGGTCTCAATAATAGTCCGATCAACGCGTAATTTTAAATAAGGTAAGAGTATATCACAAAGGAGTAGCTTGCAATTTGAGATGGCGATCGGATAATATTTAGAGGGTTAAATGGACCAAAACTTTTGTGTGAAAATTGTGAAAATTTTTAATATGCAGTTTATATCTTAATTCCTGGAAGTGACATTCCGGACAAGTGAGATATACTTGAAAGTGGAACGCTTGACTTTTCAATTGATGCCAATTATGTTGGTGTACATGATCAGATAACAGAGTTACAGCCTAATATATTCCGTTATTTGTTTGTAGTGTAATAATAAACTCGCTAGAAGTCGCAATTATACATCAAAAGTCATGAAATTTTGCACCGGATAAGAGTATAGGTCGAAAAAGATGCCTACAATTTTGAATGATGATCTGATATTCTTTAGCGGGTGAAATGGACCATTACTTTTGTATGAAAAATATAAAAATTTTATTTTTGGTCGATATTTTAAATCCTTGAGGACATATATATTTGGCAAAGTAGTCTACATATGGGAAAAAACTACTGACCTTTCCTCTGATGTAAATTGCAATAAAGTGTTTGCTAGATAACGGGCCTGCTGCCTAATATATAATGGGTTCTGTGTAGAGAACCACATTTTTATCCCATGCTACATATTGTCTCTCCAAAAGTTCATGTAACACCACGAAATATTCGTCCTAGACCCCTTATTTGGTATGCCAAAATTCATATCTCGACGAGATAAAGCGAGTTAGCGATGTGTGTCCGTCCATTAAAAATTGTAAACAAGCTTAAGGCCGCAATTATGGACCGATTGTAACGAATTAAGGATGTTGGGTTCGGGCCAGAATAGAAATGATTAGTTTTTGGTGATGATCGTGAAATGTTCAGGGGATGAAATAGACCAAAAACAAAATTTTAACCAATTTTGTGGCGGCTCTGTAAGTCAAAATAATAACCCGCAAAAATTTAAACAAAGTTTGAGTTTATGATGAAGAAGAAGCGTACAAACCAACGTTTGTGTGAACTAAATTTTCCTTTCCTGCTACAAAAATGTCTTTGTCATGCTAGATAACTTTTTGGTTTTGGTCATAAGTATTATACATTACATCTCTGATATTTGATAATTAAATTTTCACAATCATTGAAAAGATGTTCCGTGGAGAGCGATTGTCCAGGGATAGTGGTATAGGGTATCCCATGGTCGGCTCCGTCCGACCATAGACTTTTCTTACTTGTTTTTTTTTTAAATTTGAAAACAACAAATATGAGATTAAGCTTGACTACAACAAATAGTAAGTAAAACATACATCTCAACAAAACTGCCAAAGTGAATCTACAATTGACAACTTTTCATTGGAGTTATAAACGGAGATTCCGTATGTCCCTTTGCTATTTTCACTGGCTTGCGTTTAACATACGATTCAGTAATTGTGTTTGTTTCTACTAAGTTCAACTCGACTGGTAGCTCTTGAGCAAAGTCAAATACTTTAGTTGGACAGCCTTCAAAATACCAATGTTTCTGCCCCATATTCAGCACAACATTTGCCTGCTCCATAAAATCTGTTCCCAGAAGAGTGCGGTTGTTTTTATTTTCCGGAAAAACCAAAAATCGATGTCAAAACTTCTTCTTCCAACCAATGCCTTGCATGTTGTTGTAAGAAATGTTTGATTGGATGTGAATCCATCCGCCAACGTTGTTTTACATCTAATGGTATCAAATTTACATCCTTTTAACTGTATAATTTGCTTTAAACTTGAACTGGCTACACTCGTTTTAGAGCCGGAATCAAAATAAGCTTGTACAGAAAATCCAAACATTTCAACATTCACCCTTGGAATGTCACGACCGATACACATATCATAGGAATTAAAACTTGCGTTTAGCTTTTCATTGCATTTAGGACAATTCGCACGAACAAAACCTGGTGCATTACATCCGTATCAACACAATTTCGGTTTTAAAACTTCTGTCTTGGCATTTGAATTTACATCTTCAACAACATCTTGCTTTCTTTCCGCAAAAGGAGCAACGTTTTAGACCACCTTGAGGACCACTTTCTAAATGTTTAGTGTTCACAGCAACGCGTTCACTGATTATTAGTTCATCTTCCCTTGCATCTGCCAAAAGTTCTTCAAAGATGTTAACTTTATGACGAAAGACACGTTCCCTTATTTGAGGATGAAGCATCCCACACACCATATCAATCTGGCTGGATTCTGTAGGAACTTCTGCTAACTGCGCAAATAACGTTCTATTCTTTCTAATGAATGTATCTGTAGGACCATTCTTACCCTGTTAAGCCAAATAATTCCGCATAGACTCGCCATGCTGGTTTCGGTGGGGCAAAGGCCTCACGTACCATTTCAATGACATCTTTGAAAGTCTTGGCTTTAGCTTTAACACCACTCCAAAATTCTGCAGCATCTCCTTGAAGTAGCATAGGCATACCATTAACTGCATTAGCATCAGCAACGCCTTCAACAAGCTGGTATGTCGTTATAGCTGATATAAACTCCTCAACTTTCGCAGAACATCGTTCTCCATTGTATATTGCTGAGCAACCGCTAAACGATCCATTCTTCTCGGTGGGTCTGTTTATAGATCTCAACAGACTTTCAAATTGTTCTGTTGTAAGCGAAACCATGTTCGTATTCCTCGCAATTCGTTCGGTTTTGCGTGTACCTTCCGCAATAACTCTTTTATTCATAGATATTGACTATGGACAGGATATTCCTTATCTTGTTACAACGGGTTGAAGAACAAATTTTGAGATTTTTTCCAGACGGAAAGGGCCACAATTTATCTCCACTATTGTCGGAAACCAATTCTCCAATACATTTTCAATAAAAATCCTTCTTCACGGCTTTCTGGGCGTTATTCTGGCCTCGCTGTTGGGCGTCAATTTGTAGCGGGATACTAATCTTTGTGGGCGCCAATTGCAGAAGGTTCTTGAACGGATTGAAAACACGAACATGTTAAAAAAAATATTCTTTATTTAATAAAATTATATGTGTTTGATATGAAGGTTTCAAATAGACTGAATGTATGAAAAAACATGTATATCGAAATGGGGTAAAATAAAATATTTGACAACAAAAACAATGACACAATTTCAATAGGACAAAATTATTATGTTTTCAATAAATTAAAAGTAAAACAAATCAAGTAATATGTGACAATACGCTACAATAAGTTTTTGTAGAGAAAAGAAATTCAATATACCTTAAATCGATCGGTACCGTTATATAGGGGCTATTCCAGAACATAAACCTACCTCAGACTTTATTTTCGGTATAGAAGTTTTTTGATCACTTCAAAAGTTAAATACCAAGTTAGATCAAATTTGGCCTAAACACGTCTAAAAACCTTCAGAACACCTGAAATCGGGCTTTACCGACATATGGGGTTAATTCCAAAATAATTCATAATTTTCGGAGAATAAACTTCTTGGTTTCGTTCTTCCTTTTTTGATCACCTCAAACCATAAATGCCAAATTACATCCAATTTGCCCCAAAAAGTAGATAAAAACTACAAAATTCATAAAATCGGGTGGTACCGTTATATAGGGGCTATTCCAAAACGTGAACCTGTGTCCACAAATTTTAGTACAGAAGTTGGTTAACCACTGGGAACTTTAAATACCAAATTTCTACCAATTTGATCCGAAAAATATCGATAACAAGTAAAACAAGTATAAAGTGGTTATGTTCGACCGGGCCGAACTTTTTATACCCTCCACCATAAAATAGTCTTAATTAAAATGGAATAATTAGTTTCCTTTCACAATTTTAGGTGGAAAATTTTTTCGACCACGAATCCCCCAAATGCCCAAATTATCTACCCTAATCTAAAAAAAATGTTCAGCCAAGTGAAAGTGTACCACATACACGGTTTTAGTGGACAAGTTTTATAACTGCAGGGAACCTCAAAAGTCAAAGTACGGGTAGTTCCGTCATACAATGTACCAAAGACCTCCAAAATACAGTAAATCCGAAGGTATATATTTTAGGTATAGGAGATGTTTCATGACCACAGAGAACCTCAAATGTCAAATTACAGGCAGTTCGGTTGAAAATTGTAGCAAAAACCATCAAAATACCGAAAATCGGGAGGTATCGTTATATGGGAGCAATACCAAAACATGGACATATGTTGATTTTTTTAATGGAGAAGTTTCGTGACCGCTGAGATCTTCAACTGTCAAATGACAGATAGTTCGTTTAAAAATTTTAGCTAAAATCCTCAAAGAAACGAAAATCGGGAAGTACCGTTATATGGAGGATATACCAAAACATGGATCTACTATGTTGACGATTTTGATGGAGAAGTTTCGTGACTAGTGATAACCTCAAATGTCAAATTACAGTTAGTTTGGTTAAAAATTGTACCTAAAATCCTCAAAATACACAAAAATGGACGGTACCTTTATTTGTGCAACAAGGAACTGTGTTAACAAATTTTAGTGGACAAGTTTCATGATCATCGAGACCCTCAAATGCCCAACTAATTACAGCTAGTTCGGTTAAAACTTGTAGCTAAAATCCTCAATTTACTGAAAATCGGGAGGTTCCATAATAATAACGTCAAAATACTTGAAATCGGGCGGTACCGTTATATGGGGGCTATACCAAAACGTGGACCGATGTAGCCCTTCATCGAACTTGACCTACCTGAAAACAATAGACTAATCTTCCCAAAAATTCAGCGTCCTATCTCCATAGATCGACTTAGAATTTTACCGTGATCAAGAATAAATATACTTTATAGGGTCGCAAATGATTATTTTAATGTTGGCCTGCTCACACACATACAAACACATTTTGTTATTGTGTTAGTTTTGAAACACAAACATTTTGATAGTTTCCCAACATACCATTCAGTCTGATTTTATAAAATTTACGAAAAACAATTCGTATAAATACATTCTACAATTACACGGATAAGCTAATAATTTGCATACACACTCATTATTTTCAAGAGAATCAACTTTCGTTTATTCTCCCGTGGCTACACAGGAATTTATAATTCAAAGATGATGTTTTGTTCGAGTAGTTTTGGTTTGTTGGGTTGTCTTGTGTAATGGAAAAAATGTGTGTATTGAAAATTTTCATTTCAAAAACAAAAGCTCTCTTTTTCAATTGTGAGTGAGCAATTGACACACACCGACAACAGAAGTGCGCCCTTTGAGCAGCCTTGTTTTAATGCGTTACAAACGGAAACAAGTGAGAAAAGGCTATAGTCGATACGGGGCCGACTATGTTATACCCTACACCACTACCTCTGTGAATAATCTTTTCACTCGAAAACATTTCTTTTATGGAGATGCGAAAGTTTTCACCTATCTTGCCCTTAAAGCAAATGACTTAAGGCGAACTGAACCTTCTTCTTCTTCTTTTATTTGCCCATCCGTTGTTCGGATATAAGCGATCATACATTAAATCGTTTTACAATAATTGTATTACATTTCAGAATATATAAATATTTTCTTGTATACATTTTTGTTATTTATATTGTCGGCAGTTCTCTATTTTTGGCCGCCCTAAACAAGTTCCTTTCGTCATCGTAGCCAGTCCAATCTTGAATATTTTTAAGCCAGGAGAGTTCTCTTCTTCCTCTACTGGGTCTTCCTTCAATTTTCCCTTTGAGAATTGTTTGGATGAGTTGGTATTTATCATTTCTCATTATGTGGCCGAAATATGAGATTTTCCTATTTTTTATCGTTTTAATCAATTGTCGATCCACGTTCATTCTTCTTAAAACTTCATTGTTAGTTACTCGATCGGTCCAGGGTATTTTTAAGATTCTTCTATAGATCCATAGTTCAAATGCCTCTAGTTTTTTTTCATCTTTGGCTTTAATTGTCCATGTCTCTGCTGCATATAGTAGTACAGACCATACGTAACATTTCACAAATCTAACTTTTGTTTGAAGACCGATATCATGACTTGTTAGTAATTTATTGTATTTATAAAATGCTCCTCTGGCCATCTCTATTCGACATCGAATTTCATGTGATATGTCCCATTTGTCATTTATCAATACTCCCAAATATTTGAATGTAGTTACTTTTTCAATTTCTGTGTTATGGATTGTCAGCGATGTGTTGTTATATGTGTTCTTTCTACTGATAATCATGTATTTTGTTTTTGTGATGTTAATTTTAAGCCCATATAATTCGCTTACCGTTGTAAGTTTGTCTATTGCTTTTTGTAGGCCATTTAGACTGCTTGCTAGAATTGTCGTATCGTCTGCATATCGTATGTTATTTATAAGAACACCATTGGTTCGTATTCCCATTTTCTCATTTTGCAAGGCCTCCGTGAATATTTTTTGGGAGTAAATATTGAATAAAAGAGGCGATAATATACAGCCCTGCCTGACGCCCATTGATATTGCGATTTCGTCGGTGAGTTCGCCGTTAACATCAATGCATGCATTTTGGTTCCAGTATAGATTTTTTATACATTGAATTTCTTTCCCATCTATCCCAATTGATAGTAGTATATCGATTAACTTGTGGTGCTGGACAGTATCGAAAGCTTTCGCATAATCTATGAAACATATAAAAACGTCTTTTTGCACTTCACGACAGTTTTGGATCAGGGAATGTATGCTTAGTAGCGCTTCTCTGGTACCCATTCCTTCTTTGAAACCAAATTGTGACTTGCCCATATGAAGTTCGCATTTTGCATAAATTCTTCTATGGATAATTCTCAGGAAGATTTTTAGGGCGTGGTTCATTAGACTTATAAGCCTATATTCATCGCATTTCTTTGCATTCTTTTTCTTTGGTATGGTTATGAAAATCGATTTTAGCCAGTCTTGTGGATATTGACCACTGTCATATATGTGGTTAAAAAGTGTGACTAACATGTCTATGTTTTCTCCATCTATTAACTTTAAAATTTCTGAGGGAATTTCGTCGGGACCAACTGCTTTTCTATCTTTAAGTGAAGCAATTGCGTATTCGACCTCGTTCTTTTCTATATGAGTTCCGTTCAGAGCGGGTTGATTAAAATCATATGTTGACCTCTCGTCATCTGTAAACATCCTAGTGACGTAATCTTTCCAAATTCGTTTTCTGTCGGATATTTCAAACGCAGCTTCATTATTTTCATCTAATAATACTCCTGATGATGAATTCCTGTGTATTCCAGCAGCTTCTTTTAACTTTTTGTGTAAGTTAAAGTCATCGTGCATGTTTTGTAGCATTTCAATCTCTTGGCATTTCTGTTGTAAGATTGCATTTTTTGCTGTTCTGGTTGCATTGCGAATTTCCTTATTAATTTCCCAGTATCTTTCATAATTAGTGTTTCGATATTTACTACGTTCTAGACGAAGCTCCCTAATTTCGTCAGTAATCCATTCTTCTTGTTTTTGTTGGGGTTGATTTCCTAAATTATTTCTTGTAATTGAATTAATTTTGCATTTTATATTATTCCAAATATTTTCAAGGTCGCCTCTATCGATGTTCTCCAGTGTGGAATTTACCCGCTCTTTTATATCTCTTTTTACTAAGGGGTCTTTAAGTTTTTCTACGTTAATTTTTGGCCTTCGATTTTTTCTCGTCTTTCGGACGGCAGAGATTTTTATTTTTAAATTGGCCAACAATAGGTTGTGGTCAGACGGAACGTCTGCTCCTGGAAACGTCGAGCATTTTGTTACACTTGTGCAATATCGGCTGTTTATTATTATATAATCGATTTGATTCCGTATAATGTTGTCCTTATTGTCTCTTGGAGATTTCCAAGTATATAGCCTTCTTGGATGTAGGTGAAAAAGGGTATTTGTTACTGTCATTTTGTGTGCTTGGCAGAATTCAACTAGTCTGCCCCCTCTATCGTTTCTTGTTCCCAGTCCATATCTTCCTGTAATGCCACGTATTTCATCATTTCCGACTTTTGCATTGAAATCACCTTGTATTATGGTTATTTCGTGCGGTTTTGTCATTTTTAATAGCTGTTCTAGTTCTTGGTAGAATTGCTCAATTTCCTCCGAACTTGAATCACTTGTTGGGGCATAAACTTGTATAATATTTATATTAAGTGGGCTAGCATCAATTTTAACAAGCATGGCTCTGTCTGACATCGGAACATATCCAGCAACACATGCAGCTATACCGTCTTTCATAATTACTGCAACGCCTTTTCGGTGATGTCCATCTAAATTCCCTGAGTGGTATACTACATGAGTATTTTGTGACTTGAAATCTCCACATTCTTCCCACCATGTTTCACTTATTCCAAGTATATCTATATTGAGTCTTTTCATCTCACTTATGGTGTTATTAAGCTTTCCGATTTCAAAAAGACTCCTTACATTCCAGGTTCCGATTTTTAGGTTATGTTTGGTTTTACCTCCGGGGATTCTTAGCACCCTCGTTTGGCCGGAGACTGAGGGCCGTGTGTTATGTATTGTAGGCTTCATAATGTATGATTTTCAAGGAAGAGTACTTCAGTGGTTTCCCGTTGCCTTCTGAAGGGTTTATAGTTTTCCTTCTGTGTTCAGCCGCTCGATTCGGGTCAGACGCTGTTTACAGCCGCCCAATGTGGATACAGTCGCTGTTGTGTAAGTTTTTCGCTGTGCAGAAGCCGAAGTTGTGGATCCCACATCGCCTTCTGTATTTCAAATGCAGCCATTCCAGCTGTCTCAGCCTCTGCCTGCCATTTGTACTAAGGGACCAGCTGCCGACCCTTAGGCTAGATTTTGGTCACCCCCGGGTATTTTATTTCCCCGATGTCCGCCATAGAAATTTATGATGAACGTTCCCCAATTCGCCAATGGGAGGGTCCCGATGGAGGATCTAGCAAACCCCACACGGGAACTGAACCAAAATAATTAATATTTAATTTTATATATTTGACTACTGTCGACATCACCAACATCAATAGGCTTCTATCTCTGTGAGAAAATTTCGTGATGATCCGATCAAAATTCCGACCTACAGTGTGATTGCAGAAAAAGTGGAAAAAAGGGATGCATTAACGACTATTGCGATATCTCTGTTATTTGACTACCTACGCAAACCTACTTTGCATAATTTCTAAGATGGGATTTTCTACTTTCTTAGTCAGGCTTTGCTTTTAGAACGTCCCCAATCATTATTATTAAAATCGCAAAAATGAGAAGTTGGGTTTTATTAGCGACTATTGCGATATCTTCGTTGTTAGACCACATACCACAACCTACGTTACATTGTTGTAAAGGTGATATTTTATATATATTGACTTTTTCTCCAAATAAAGTTTTTGTTCATTCCGACTCCTAAATATTATCCGACCATAATCAAAATTAATAGGCTTCTTCCTCTGTGAGACCCTCATTAACCCTCGATGACGATCCGATCAAATTGCGCCCAGTAGCGCAATTTCCAAAAAATGGAAAAATGGGATGAATTACCGACTATTGTTATATCTCCGCTATTTGGTTACCTACGCCGACCTAGTTTGCATTATTGTAAAGGTGGAATCTTCTACTTTCATAGTCAGGGGTTTGCTTTTGGAAAGTCCACAGCCAAATCTGTGTTATTCGTCATTATAACTAAAATCGCAAACATGAAAATTTGGGGTTTATTTGCGACTATTGTGATATCTTCGTTGTTTGATCACCTACAAGAACCTACTTTACATCATTAGAAAGGTGCTATTTTCTACTTTCATTGTCAGGTTTTGCTTTTGGTATACCCCATATAGAAGCTGAGATACTCGCTTTGGAAAAAAACATTGTCTTTTTATCCACATAAGTTTTTAGACCATTCCGACCCCTAAATATTATCCGACAATAACCATAGGCTTCTTCCCCTCTGGGACCCCCACCAACACCCAAATTTCGTGACGATCCGATCAAAATTGCGACCTGTAGCGTGATTACAAGGTTTAGATGGACAGACGGACAGACGGACGGACTGACGGACGGACACACATAGCCAGATCGACTCAGCTCGTCGAGACATTCATTTTGATATATATAAGTATGGGTCTACGACCATTATTTCGATGCTTTACAAACTTTTTGGCCAAAACCAACTTATAATACCCTCCCCACATAGTGGTGTAGGGTATAAAAACTAATTTAATATACCCTACATACTATAATGGAGGTTATAAAAACAGTTAAGTTAGATCGGGCCGAAATTTGTATACCCTCCACCAATAGTTGTAATGTAATTTTAATAATGAGTTAATGAAAAAACTAAACTCCTCCGATAGGGAGTCCCTATATATTGTCTTGCATTGACAATTTCCGAATTAAAAACGTGTCCACAATTTTAAATTGGAAAAATGACTGGCCATTTTGAACTTTAAATGTCAAATTAAACTAAGTTGGTCTGCTGAAGACCTATGTATGTATATCCTTAATTTTTGGAGGAGAAATTTCTCTCACTGGGAATCCTAAATGCCAAATTAGGCGCCTGGACATAACTCCCAAAATGATTTTGGTCGTTATGTCCCCTTTGCTTCACGGACATAACTCCCAACGATTTTATACCCTACACCATCTTGTGTAACATTCAAAAGGAAACGAGATAGACCCATAGTTCCTTTTAGGGATATACATAGAATCACTTTCTGAGTCGATTTACTCATGTCCGTCTATCTGTTTGTCCGTCTATACATGTATTTTTGTAAACAAAGTACAGGTCGCATTAATTGTCTGATTCGCATGAAAATTGTGGAAGATAGTTTTTTTGGCCAAAGGACGAACGCTATTTATTTTGACAAAATAAATAAGCGGAACATGTCATGTCACATAGTGGTGGGTGGGTGGGTTCGAATCGCGGGCTTTCATTTTCACTTGCATTATTGATTGATCATTAAGCTCGATTCCAACGAGAAATTAATTAAAAATTAATACTAAAAATTATCTTCGACTAAAAAAGGGAACATTTTCAAATAAAATTAAATCAGCAAACAAAATGGGTGGGTCTGTGGGTTCGAATCGTCGGCTTTCCTTCTTCACTTGCATTATTGATTGATCGTCATGCTCGATTCCAACCAGAAATTAATTAAAAATTAGTAATAAAAATCATCGTCGCCAAAAAAAGAAAAATTTACAAATAAAAATAAAATCAGCTGAGCCAGGGGGGGGGGGTTGAACGCACGTCCTTGAAAAACACGGGAAAAGTGTGTTGTCGCGGCGCACAGTGTTGCCGCGTGGACAAAAATAAAAAAATCCGTTGTTAACTTTTAATATTTTTATGTTTTTTTTCTTACAGTAAATACATCCAATACAAGGAATCTGAAAGAAATTTGTCGAAGTGTGCATCCATAATTAAGTTATAGCTCTTTAAATATGAAAAATATTTCCCAGGTAATCTGAGGCGATAATCATAAGAACAACAATAACATTTTCTGAAAAATGTGTTGATAATACTAAACGTTTTGGATGGGGATTTGATGAGTGGGCTATAAATATAACATTTTAGTACAAAAATCTGACATTAACTGCATATGGGCAGTGTACCGTTATCAACAAATCAAATTTTAAATTTGATACAAAAATCAAAATTCTTAATATTTATTAGAGCAGATCTTTTTATTACCACCTATTGCCACCTTGGCTCCTGTTCCGTTAATTGGACATCTCTTCCAAATCAAAATGTGTAAAAACATTTTGCCCATCCCTGCAACCTTCTGAGATATATCGGTTCAGATTTTACACTGAAAGAAAAATGCTACGTTGTGTCAATGAACTGTTTTCATTGATGCTATGAAATGTTTCATTCATGCAATGAAACTTTACGTTATTTAAAATTCAATGATTTTTGGTTTCATTGCATAAACGAAAGAGATTCCATTGATATAGTGAAACATTCAATTTCTATAAATTAAAAAAAAAATGAAACAGTTTCATTAAATAAATGAAACATTTTTGAAATTCCTGTTTGCGTTTTGTATTCTTTGTTAGTCTGTTAAGTTATACAATTTGTCTTCTAATTATTTTGTCATTATTAAACAAATTATATTTTTGACAATCATAAAAAGAACACATTTATATATTGGCTACATACATATGAGGAAAAGTCAAAATTTTTTAGTTTCCATGAAGCCAAGGTTTGCACTATTATAATACGCGAACTATTGTAGTTTGCCAGTAACTATGACTATTATTAATTTAGATGTTTTTGTACAAAGCTCAAAAATTTAGCAAAAAAATTTAATTTACGTGGTAGTTACGACCGCGTAAAGGAAAAAACATAGGTAAAAACACGTTGAAGCTAAACAGGTTTTTTACATTGGTATTCGATTTCTGATTAAACCGTTCAAATGACGGACATCTGTCCAAAGTAAAAGTAGAAGAATACAAAATGAAGATTACACTTCTAATCTATCACTTTCCAAAATTTCCGAGGCTTCCACCTTTTATCGATGCTGACATTTTGAAGCCGGATTTCAGGTGTTTTTTGTATTTTTTATGTAAATGGGACACAGCAGCAGAGTAATCTACTGCCAAAGGCCAAAATTTAGTGCGATATTTTTTCTAAAAAACCTATTTTTTGGGTACAGTATTTACAATATCGTTTTGAGTGTGCTGGTACCCCGAGATATTTTAGTTTTTCGACGATCCGGATCATATGAATCACAGATCGTAAAAATCCATCTACTAAAACGGCGGAAATGGCTACTGCAAAAATTGAAAAATTTGCTTAAAATGTTTTTCAAAATATCGCTGACTAATTCGCGTTTTGTGTGGATCGTTTCCATTTCAATGAAGAAAGTGAATCATCACTCGCGTTTGTGCGAAAACAGCGGTTTGAAAAATTTATTGGCATGGGAGCTGTATCCGATTTATCCAAAAAATGCTGTGTGATGCTACATCCACGCTTCTTGATGGATTTTATTGAAATATGTTTAGATCGATGTATTTCTTTACGGTTGATAGTGAAATCGGATGCGCATAAAAAGTGTATGCACTTTGTGCAAATTATAAGCATTATACAGTTTGTTGCACACTAAACTGCAGACGATGCTACATCTTAGCGGCCAAAGTAAATCCTGGCAAATGTGTACAAATTAAAAGAGAAGAATTCGCTGTATTGGTAAACCGCATGCGCATCAAGTGATTTTGAGGATTTCGTGATTTACACGCATTTCAAAATGAACATTACCCGATACAATTTTATTTCAAGATTATACCCCATTAAAGGAACCCAACATTTATTTGAAAGATATCCATATCTTCTGCTAGATGTTAGCGTGTTTTCGAGAAGTGATTAGAATAAAAATGTGATTTATTGCGTGAAATTTAACTAAAATTGAAGAAAAACTCCGACCTATTTTTCTTTACATTTTGTTCAACTAACTCACAAAATAAATTTTAATAAATATTTTCTCTTACAAAAATTTTATAAATTCCTCAATATATTTTTTGTTTTTTGCTATAATATGCAAACCGCTAAACGGATTTGTATAGTTTTGGTTTCATTTGAATCTTCGCGATGTTTAGATTACGTACATATTTTTTACATATTTTTCAGATGCATAAATAGCTTGAATTTTATTAGAACAAGTTGTAAACTACCAATTGTTTTGAATGCTTTCCTAATTTACGCGAAAATTTACAACTTTTTCACTAAAGTTATGGGACCTCAGTAAACATATAGTATGTAGGGAGCCCCTAATTAAGAGAGTTTCTCAATATAATGATTAGAGCCTTTTAAAGATTTTTTGCTTTTTAGTATCTCGAACAGATTTAAGAATGGGATTTTTTTCCCAATCTATGTACCAAAATCTTTCATGTAGCTTAAAAAAAATTTTTTAATTTTTTTTTATGGAAAACTAAAAAATTTTGTCTTTTCTTTATATACACTCCACGTCAGTAGAATGGAACACCTAAATTTCTTTTAATGTTAGCTTATTTATCCCAAAACGAATGAATCTGCGTTTTTAATCTTGTGGGGATTTAAAGTCTATGATCTTCCGTATCAAACACAGAAAAAATTATTATAATTATGTTTCTAGCTCTTCGCGAAACGATTTTCTGATCAATTTTCCGATAGTACTATGAAAAATAGGCATTTATTTTTGGTCATTAGGATAGAACAGTCACTTTATTTTCGCGAATTTTTGAGATATTAACGGCGAATTTTCTTTCAGTCTATAAAGCAAGGCTTTCTAATCATTCTTCACTAAAGAAAACCTATAAATTATTCCGCGGACACCGAAATAACAGCGTTAAAGTGTTTAAATTGACAGATATTTGAAACATCTCGGAATAACAATAGGAGTCGCGCTTCTATGTCATATTTCTTCACAATAATATAGAATATGACACAGAAAAACTCGACGGATACAATCGAGTGCTTCGGATGCTGATAAGATGGAACATTTTCAAAATACTTATGAAAAACTTCAAAATTTCTTATAAAACCCATGATGTTTTGTTCAATAAAATGGTTTTTCCGCGAACAAGTCTGCCGTTTAAAGGTTTGGAAATATGCTCCAGATTGAGAGGAAAATAATCTGATATAAAAATAACCGCTATTTTAATACACTGAGGGAAATTTTAGCACATTTTTTTAATTGAACACACCCTTTGGACTTTGAATTTTATATATGTTCTTATTTTGGTGTCCGCGACTGTTCTCAACAGTGTTATGCTGCGATATAAATGGAGCAGGTTATGCTCTCCATACCGGATTTTACGAATTAGTAGTATTTTTAACTGAACTCGCAAATGTAAATGCCCCGTTTTCGCGGGAAAACACAGTCATGGAAATTGAGGTTTTAGGTTTCGTATGTTGTTTTAAAATGTACCAAAGTTTTCCTCAGTGTATTAAAATAACGGTTGTTTTCGTATCAGATTATATTCCTCCAAATCTAGGGCATATTTCCAAACCTTTAAAGGCAGACTTGTTCGCGGAAAACCCATTTTATTGAACAAAACATCATGGTTTTTGTATGAAATGTTGACGTTTTTCATAAATATTTTGAAAATGCTCCATCTTATCAGCATCCGAAGCACTCGATTGTATCCGCCGAGGTTGTCTGTGTCATATTCCATATTATTGTGAAGAAATATGACATAACTGCGCGACTCCTATTGATATTCCGAGATGTTTCAAATATCTGTCAATTTAAACCCTTTAACACTGTTAATTCGGTGTCCGAGGAATAATTTATAGGGCTTCTTTGGTGAAAGATGATTAGAAAGGCTTGCTTTATAGACTGAAAGAAAACTCGGCGTTAATATCTCAAAAATTCGCGAAAATAAAGTGACTGTTCTACCCTGATGACCAAAAATAAATGCCTATTTTTCATAGTACTATCGGAAAATTGATCAGAAAATCATTTGGCGAAGAGCTAGAAACATAATTTTTCTGTGTTTGATACGGAAGATCATAGACTTTAAATCCCCACAAGATTAAAAACGCAGATTCATTCGTTTTGGGATAAATAAGCTAACATTAACAGAAATTTAGGTGTTCTATTCTACTAACGTGGAGTGTATATGGAATCACATACATAAATATATATGCATGAATATTTGCCAAAACTGGCAGAAACATCATCAACTGTACAAAAATTCGCTACTGTCGCCGATTGGCGTTGGTATACGTAAATATTCGTCCACATTAAAAAGAATGCTCTTCTCAGTTCTTTGTTATTGTTTGTATTGTCGTTCATTGAATTCCATTTGTGGTTGTGTGTGAGTATTTAACAAGCAGAAAAAACACGTATTGGCAAAACAACCACCGCTTTGTTAGCTACATCAAACGATGTTCATGAACATTGTTTTAGTTTGCGCTAAACCACAGTCAAGTGTGGATGAGAAAAAGACATTTTAGGTCTGGTGTTTTTAACTTTAAAAACTGTGATGTGTTTAACATGAAAAGAAAATGTAAATATTATTTTTTAGGTGTTCAGGTGTTCTTTTAAGTGAATTTTCATTTATATTTTTCTTGTAATGGAAGCATTCAATAGAAAATCTAAAGATGAGTGGAATGGCGAAGAAATTGTTACCATTGGCCAAAGAAGCACCTCTTACTTAGAAAAAGAAAATTTTGTATTGTTGTATAGTTTTCTGTCTAACGGCGAAAGTTAAAGGGAAGTTTATGGTTAGAAAGAAAACCAGATAAATTACTAAAAATTGGTTTACGGTTTTCAGTTTTGCTTACAGTTGACAACGCTCAAAAGGATAATTAACTTCTCTGGAAGTAAGTATGAAGTGTTTAATAATGTGAAATGAAAATTCAAATATTGGATAAATTATTGTTTGTAGTTTTATGTGTTCGTTTATTTTTTTAATTTTCACTTTTTTACTTTTCATTTATAGTTGTAATGGAGATAAAAAAAGAAAATCCAATGATCAGTGGAATTACGGAGACTGTCCGTGGCCAATGAAGCACTACTCCCTTAAGAAAAAAATGCTGTAACCTAACATCGTGGACGTATACAGGTAAGGAATCAGTGGCAAAGGTTGGAGGTAAGTTATTGTTTAGAAAACCAGTCAATTTGTTAGCAATTTGTTTATTGCTTCAATTTTACTTACAGATGGCAACGCCCAATACTATCATCAATGTGCTTAATACCTGAGGTATTAAATATGACATGTCAAAACTAATTGCAACAAGTGAGAAAAGGCTATAGTCGGTACGGGGCCGACTATGTGATACCCTACACCACTACCTCTGTGAATAATCTTTTCACTCGAAAACATTTATTTTATGGAGATACGAAAGTTTTCACCTATCTGGCTTTTATACCAAATGACTTAAGGCGAACTGAACCAAATTAATTAATATTTAATTTTATATTTTACTACTGTCGACATCACCAACATCAATAGGCTTCTATCTCTATGAGAAAATTTCGTGATGATCCGATCAAAACTGCGACCTGTGGTGTGATTACAAGGTTTAGATGGACAGACGGACGGACGGACACACATAGCCAGATCGACTCAGCTCGTCGAGACATTCATTTTGATATATAAGTATGGGTCTACGACCATTATGTCGATGCGTTACAAACTTTTTGGCCAAAACCAACTTATAATACCCTCCCCACATAGTGGTGTAGAGTATAATAAAATGAAATAAACATCTTTAGCATTGACTTCATTTTTGTTCATTACGTGAGTATGAAATGACTTCATAACATAAATGAAATCCTACGTTATATCAATGAAATTTGTCATTGATTTTGAACCAATGTAAGGCTTCATTGCATAAATGAAGAAGTGTCATTACAACAATGAAAGTATTTCATTGCATTAATGAAAAAGTTTCATTGCATTAACGGAAAAGTTTCATTGCATCAATGAAGAAGTTTCATTACATGAATGAAGGAGTTTCATTTCATTAATGAATAAGTTTCATTGTATTAACGAAAAAGTTTTATTGCATAAATGAAGGGGTTTCATTGCATTAATGAACAATTTTGTTAATTTGACTTCAATGGAACTCAATGAAACTTTTTTCATTTATTCAATAAAGCTCTACGTTGGCTCAAAATCAATGACAAATTTCATTGATACAACGTAGGATTTCATTCATTTACGTAGCCTTTTCTTTCAGTGTATATATGTATATATATAAATGTACAAAACACATTTGCATTTGAAAAACGATAAGTTCTAGGACAGAAAAGCCATTACATAGTCGATACGTCCGAAGATTTGTTTTACCACCAATGAAACCAGGTAACGTAATTTGGTGACTATGTGAGTTCGAGTCCTTGGCTTTCCTTTTTCACTTGCAAATAATTTCCGATCATCAAGCTTAACTCTAAACGAGAAAACTAATAAAAAATATTCTTAGTTCAAGGCAATTTTTTTTCAATAACGTTTCTCTACTTTGTATTTTAGCTATAATAATATTTCAGCTATATATTTTAATAGCAAAAAGTCTGAAAAATTAATTTAATTACAAATGTGTTGTCATGCGCTATTGCAAGTTGTGTAATAAATTGTATTAATTTGCTTAGAACGGGAATGCACTCTAAAAGGTTTTAATAAAATGTATGGCAGAGAAATTGATATAATGGCAAAAAATTGATATTTGGCTAAAAAACAGCAATTTGTAAAATCTGAAGTGTCCAAAACAGTTTGGCCAATCTCATTCAATTGCGTAGTGTCACGAAGGTAATGAGAAATAGAAACTTTGCTATTAAAGTTTCCGATGAACATGTAACATATCACAATTTAGTTAAAACAAGTTTTCGGGAACAATTCAGAAAAACATTTTTCGAATGGTATTTCTTTTTTAATCAAACTATTGGTTCAATAGCGATGGGTGAAATATTTAACAGGTTTAATTGGATATATCTAAAAACGTGTATAATTGAATTAAATTCACTAGAATTGATGTCAAGCACAGTACACCAGGTTAGGGAAAATAATATAAAATGTACACAGAAAATAGGTATAGAGAATTTGGGATAAGTTTCGTAGTTTTATTTAAAATTCACATTGACATGAAATGGCTTGTAAAGGCTATTGAAATCTATAATAATTTTGGATAAAGGGATTTGTTACGAAATGTGTTTCATTGTATCGATAACAATACTGTGTTGATTTGAATTTTATTTTTATTTCAATATTCGATCAGTCATTTCTTTTAAATTTCAAAATTTTAATAAATCCTAAACAAAATGTAGTTTTTTATTAGCGTTTTATTAGGACGAAGGTCATTTATTTGTGAAAGTTTTATTTAATTAAATTAATTGAGCTATCTTGACATAAGGAGTTTTGTATTGAAAAAACGATATCTAGCGAAGTCCACACACATCCAACCAGTATGCTACGATAATTTCGCTGTTGGTTTAGTTCAGCTCATCAGGCATATTTAGATGTGGTGTTAGACAAAGGCTGGGTTTGAAATCTTGTATATATACTAAACTTATTGCAAATTTGCAGTTGTGAAGTATTTTTAAACATTTTTAATATCAAGTCAACCTAGTGTCTCTGGTCTTCATAGAATCCTTCTTCAATACACACATATACAATCGAAGATTTTTTTCTTCATGAATTGTAATGCCTTCCAGTTCGGAAGTGGCTTAGAACTCTAAGACCTCGACAACATTGTCTGTTTGTTGAGATTATCCAGGTTAAAACTTCAGTCGGGGATGTTGGGGGTCCCAATGAACGCAAACAAACAAAACAAGCTAAGACCTCGACAACATTGTCTGTTTGTTGAGATTATCCAGGTTAAAACTTCAGTCGGGGATGTTGTGGGACCCAATGAACGCAAACAAACAAAACAAGCTTAGACCTCGACAACATTATCTGTTTGTTGAGATTATGCAGGTTAAAACTTCAGTCGGGGATGTTGTGGGACCCAATGAACCCAAACAAACAAAACAAGCTAAGACCTCGACAACATTGTCTGTTTGTTGAGAATATCCAGGTTAAAACTGCAGTCGGGGATGTTGTGGGACCCAATGAACGCAAACAAACAAAACAAGCTAAGACCTCGAAAACATTGTCTGTTTGTTGAGATTATCCAGGTTAAAACTTCAGTCGGGGATGTTGGGGGACCCAATGAACGCAAACAAACAAAACAAGCTAAGACCTCGACAGCATTGTCTGTTTGTTGAAATTATCCAGGTTAAAACTTCAGTCGGGGATGTTGTGGGACCCAATGAACGCAAACAAACAAAACAAGCTAAGACCACGACAACATTGTCTGTTTGTTGAGATTATCCAGGTTAAAACTGCAGTCGGGGATGTTGTGGGACCCAATGAACGCAAACAAACAAAACAAGCTAAGACCTCGAAAACATTGTCTGTTTGTTGAGATTATCCAGGTTAAAACTTCAGTCGGGGATGTTGTGGGACCCAATGAACGCAAACAAACAAAACAAGCTAAGACCTCGACAACATTGTCTGTTTATTGAGATTATCCAGGTTAAAACTTCAGTCGGGGATGTTGTGGGACCCAATGAACGCAAACAAACAAAACAAGCTAAGACCTCGACAACATTGTCTGTTTGTTGAGATTATCCAGGTAAAAACTTCAGGGGGGTGTTGTGGGACCCAATGAACGCAAACAAACAAAACAAGCTAAGACCTCGACAACATTGTCTGTTTGTTGAGATTATCCAGGTTAAAACTTCAGTCGGGGATGTTGTGGGACCCAATGAACGCAAACAAACAAAACAAGCTAAGACCTCGACAATATTGTCCGTTTGTTGAGATTATCCAGGTTAAAACTTCAGTCGGGGATGTTGTGGGACCCAATGAACGCAAACAAACAAAACAAGCTAAGACCTCGACAACATTGTCTGTTTGTTGAGATTTTCCAGGTTAAAACTTCAGTCGGGGATGTTGTGGGACCCAATGAACGCAAACAAACAAAACAAGCTAAGACCTCGACAACATTGTCTGTTTG
This sequence comes from Musca autumnalis, assembly GCF_047663935.1. Taxonomy (NCBI): domain Eukaryota; kingdom Metazoa; phylum Arthropoda; class Insecta; order Diptera; family Muscidae; genus Musca; species Musca autumnalis. Next base: position 58,909,656 of record NW_027411755.1, read on the forward strand.
TTGAGATTATCCAGGTTAAAACTTCATTCGGGGATGTTGTGGGACCCAATGAACGCAAACAAACAAAACAAGCTAAGACCTCGACAATATTGTCCGTTTGTTGAGATTATGCAGGTTAAAACTTCAGTCGGGGATGTTGTGGGACCCAATGAACGCAAACAAACAAAACAAGCTAAGACCTCGACAACATTGTCTGTTTGTTGAGATTATCCAGGTTAAAACTTCAGTCGGGGATGTTGTGGAACCCAATGAACGCAAACAAGCAAAACAAGCTAAGACCTCGACAACATTGTCTGTTTGTTGAGATTATCCAGGTTAAAATTTCAGTCGAGGATGTTGTGGGACTCAATGAACGCAAACAAACAAAACAAGGTAAGACCTCGACAACATTGTCTGTTTGTTGAGATTATCCAGGTTAAAACTTCAGTCGGGGATGTTGTGGAACCCAATGAACGCAAACAAGCAAAACAAGCTAAGACCTCGACAACATTGTCTGTTTGTTGAGATTATCCAGGTTAAAATTTCAGTCGGGGATGTTGTGGGACCCAATGAACCCAAACAAACAAAACAAGCTAAGACCTCGACAACATTGTCTGTTTGTTGAGAATATCCAGGTTAAAACTGCAGTCGGGGATGTTGTGGGACCCAATGAACGCAAACAAACAAAACAAGCTAAGACCTCGACAACATTGTCTGTTTGTTGAGATTATCCAGGTTAAAACTTCAGTCGGGGATGTTGTGGGACCCAATGAACGCAAACAAACAAAACAAGCTAAGACCTCGACAACATTGTCCGTTTGTTGAGATTATCCAGGTTAAAACTTCAGTCGGGGATGTTGTGGGACCCAATGAACGCAAACAAACAAAACAAGCTAAGACCTCGACAACATTGTCTGTTTGTTGAGATTATCCAGGTTAAAACTTCAGTCGGGGATGTTATGGGACCCAATGAACGCAAACATACAAAACAAGCTAAGACCTCGACAACATTGTCTGTTTGTTGAGATTATCCAGGTTAAAACTTCAGTCGGGGATGTTGTGGGACCCAATGACCGCAAGGTTAAAACTTCAGTCGGGGATGTTGTTGGACCCAATGAACGCAAACAAAACAAGCTAAGACCTCGACAACATTTTCTGTTTGTTGAGATTATCCCGGTTAAAACTTCAGTCGGGGATGTTGTGGGACTCGATGCTAGACAAAGGCTGAGTTTGAAAACTTGTATATACACTAAACTTATTGCAAATTTGCAGTTGTGAAGTATTTTTAAGCTTTTTCACTATCAAGTCAGCCTGGTGTCTCTGGTCTTCATGGAATCCTTCTCAATACACACACAAATACAAAAAATCTTCGATTGTGTGTATCTAAAAATGCTAAAACAACACAGTTAAATCACGAAAAATGAAAATCCTTGCATTTAAATGTTTGTTCATCTACTATAAACATACTGAAGGTTTTAATATCATCTTAGGCTGTTAAATGTTCGTGCCACTTCGTAGAAAAAAAGAACAACAGTGGAGAACAACAAATTCATCACCAGGATCTGTGAAATGTGAACAAATTTTTATTAATATACAAAAGTATTAAGTACTTAACTTTGGCAATATATATAAAACATATGACGTTTCACGGAAGTGTTGAAGTTTGACGAAGAAAATCTTTACTTTCATTAACCTCATAAAAATAAACAAATACGTATACAACGGTTCTCTATAAATGATCCTTAAACACCCAAATTTAATTCATTTCGGTAGGATATCGAAGTATCCCAACAAATTCGAAATACCAAATTTTAAACTTTTCCGTGGGATATTTAGGCCACAACCTTCAAAATACCGAAAATAGGGAGGTACCGTTCTATGGAAGCTATATGAAGGCCTCCATGTGGAAGGCCGGAATGACAAATATTATTATACCTTCCATATTATGGTGGAGGGTATACAAAATCTACACCCTTGAAATATGAAAATCAAAAGATCCGTACTACTCCAAAAATCCTACTTACAGCTTAAATGATGCACCGCATAAACTAGGTATATAAGAGTGATTGGTGAGGGTATAGGATTGAGCATCCTTTTAAGCTTAAAATTCGATATATTCGTCCAATTTTGCAATTTTTATACCCTCAACCATAATATGGAGGGTATATTAAGTTTGTCATTCCGTTTGGAACTCATCGAAATAATAATTTGCGACCCTATAAAGTATATATATTTTTGATCAGCGTAAAATTCTAAGTCGATTTAGCCATGTCCATCCGTCTGTTCACGCTATCTTCCGAACGAGTTGAGCCACACGATATGAACTTAAATCAAGTTCGAAGATGAGCTATATCGGTACCCATTTTGGTATAGGCCCCATATAACGGTACTGCCCGATTTCAGATATTTTGAGGTTTTTAGCCATATTTTCTGACCGAATTAGCTATAATTTGACATTTAGGATTCTCAGTGACCAAGAAACTTCTGCAACAAAAACTATGGACATAGGTCCACCTTTTTTTTATAGCCCCCATATTACGATACCGCCCGATTTCCGGTATTTTAACGTTTTTAGCTACATTTTCTGCCCGAATTAGCTATAATTTGGCATTTGGGGTTCTCAGTGATCAATAAACTTATCCACCAAAAATTATGGTCATAGGTCGACGTTTTGGTACAGCCCCCATATAGCGGTACCGCCCATTTCAACTATGTCGACGTTTTTAGCTACACCTTCAGACCGAATTAGTTATAATTTAACATTTAGGGTTCCATGTGACCAAGAAACTTCTCCACTAATTTCATATTAGCTCAGAGTATTTCATGGTGGAGAGTATCAAAAGTTCGGCCCGACCCCTGACTAATATCCGACCGTTACCAAAAGGTTTTTCCCCCAAAATTTCATGACGATCCGATCAAAATTACGCCTGTAGCGTGATTATAAAAAAATTAAAAAATGGGATGTACTACCGACTATTGCGATATCTCCGTTATTTGGTCACCTACGCCAACCTGCCTTACATCATTGTAAAGTTGGGATTTTCTACTTTCATAGTCGGACTTTGTTTTTGGAAGGTCCCCAAAATTTGGTGAACCAAAATTTGGTGAAGATCGACTCAGCTCATCGAGACATTCATTTTGGTATATATATGTATGGGTCTACGACCATTATTTCGATACGTTACACTTTTTGGCCAAAACCAACTTATAATACCTTCCCCACATAGTGGTGTAGGGTATAATGAGGCTTCGCACAAAACAGCATGGATAGTTATAAACCGACTTTGGATAAAAGAGGGACCATCATAACTCTTAGATTAAAAACCAGGGTTATACTTGAAACATATTATACCATACAATAACCGTCTTGCTGCAGTATCATATTATCTAATCAGTCTTTTAGCCAGATTATTTAAGAATCCGTTTCTGTAGACAGCAGTCAATAGCGCAGTTCGCGTAATGATAATGATATTTAACTCTAATTTCGAATGTTTTTTAGGTAATTTTCTTCTACACATTACATCCAACTAATCAATTACAACATTAGTATTTAATAGTAAAATAACAATAAATAATTCGCCTCCGGAATAAATTTTCGCCGACATTTGTTCTCTTTAAACATTGATTGATGAATATGTCAAGAACTTATGACATTAATTGTTATAAATTATCGTCTCTGAATATCAAAAGTTATGCAATCGGCATATATGCGTGTCTGTGTTTTATAAGAAATGTAAACATACATACATCCGTAAGTATGGAGATAGATTGAGCGTCGTTACCCCCAATTAGAACAACGCAAAACTATGTCATCCTAGTTGTGATCAATGTAAGCACCACAAAAGACTAATTGCAAATAAATTGTTAGCAATGAAGGAAATGGCGGGCCTTTTACAAATATAATGAGATAAAGAAAACTGTACATATGCACAATGTCCGTTTGTCATGTGTTCTTAATTAGTACAAATGTGCGGACGAGTGTGGGAATTGCTAGGAATTCGATTGGAAAATGTCTTAAGAAATAATCAATAACAAAATTAGACTTTAAGGGAAATATTAAAGATAAGTAGTTCCTAATAAATTTAGTTCATCATCATACATAGGCATATTGATAGAATGGAGGGACTGTGGCAAATCACGTGCGAAGTGTTGAAATTAGAAACGCAAATGCCATTTTGGCGATATAAACAGTGTTGTGGTATGTAAAGATATATTAAACCTATTCTATCCTTCAGGTCGCCATCACACCAAATGTAGGTGATATAACCCGATTAAATGTCGTTGCCAAGTAAATATTTAGAATGAATACCAATGACAGTTTTCGAACATCTTCATAGGAGACTCACTATGGACCGATAAATTCACACATATTGTCTATGGGCGTAGATTCTAAGAATCTCCTATCCAGAAGTTTTATGTGGGAGGTACACGAAGGAGTGGACAAATACAGTCCATAGTCCTGATTTATATCTGGTAGATATATTAGGACGTGTAAAGTATGGACCAAATCGGTCACTCCCTTCAAGAGTATATCCGAACATTTTTGAACCTTTGTGGGGAGGTACCTAAAGTAGTGGACCGATATGACTTCTCTTAGAACTTAAACTATGTTTGGACAAAATAAAACTTTTATATGAAAAAACTTTTTTCATATTTATTATGTGTGTTAGTTGAAGAAAATGTAGGAAAAATAGGTCGGAGTTATTCATCTATTTTAGTTAAATTTCACGCAAATATGCACATTTTGTATTGTAATCATTTCCCGAATACACTCTTACATCTTGCGGAAGATATGGAAGACTTTCAAATAAAAAATAAAAAATGAATGAAAACTGTATCATGATTTTGGGAATTGATAGATCTCCGCTATGCTCACAATATTCCCTTAAACGGGTTTTTGTAGCATTTGTAGTTTTCATACAATGGGCGATAGTGTAGGCGCCCCATGCTACCATACATTAAGGTGAAGACGCATCTTTAAAGGTATGGTGGAATAAATTTGTATATTTTATTATCGCTGTTTTACGTAAATGGAACACATTTTATAATTAACCCTCTCATGCCCGAATTAAAAGGGGCGTGACTAAAAATGTTTGGAGTAGACATATATGATAGGGTTAAGCTCAATATAGACTGACAAACATGTCTATGTCCTAGGTGTCCTTGTTCAAGAGCTATAGGGTGTTGCGTATGTGCAACATTGGGCAATGGTGTTATAAATTTAAATGCAACTTATTTTTTTCAAGTACCATTTATTTATTTTGTTATTTGAATTTATGTTCCGCCTTGCACTCAGAAGGTCTAATCCCTGACCAGAACATCAAAAATTTCAGCAGTGCATTTGCTGCACTTACAGTTTGGAAACTCAGAAGTGCATATCCTACATCTGCCCCTAGTTCTCCATTGCGGCCCATGATTATGACCATCATATCGTATGGATTTTGCACGGTTTTAACATATGCTCTTATATTTATATATATCGGAGTCCGTGACAGGTGAGTGAGATTTCACAAAGGTTTAAGAGATATTACCCCGCCTTGAGGAACTCCCTGCTTCTCACTACGTATCTTCGATCTCTTGTTTCTGAATTTAGCAATTGGCTGGCGTCCCCAGATGATTGTCCAAAGTTTCAAACGCGGCTGAAGGGTATTTGTTCTCTATATCCTCGAAAAGCTTGACATGTTTGACGGTATCGGAAGCCTTTGATAAGTCAAGAGCCACCATGACTGTTCGGACGCACGGTCTGTTCTGGTTCAGTCCTCTACTGATATGTGGGGATATTGGGTGTAATGCTGTTGTAGTACTATGTATTTTCGGAACCGATGTGGATGTTGAGCAATGGGAAGACAGCTCCTCATTGTTGGGTGGAGTATTTAGTCTTTTTCCGGGCTACAAAAATTTTCCTCAGAAATTTGTCGGTATACGTGCATATTTTGGGGGGTACCTCCATAGAACGGTATACCCCAATTTTCGGTATATTGAAGGTTTTAGCCTCATTATAACACGGAAATGGCTGCAAGATGGTACTTAGTCTTCGTTGAGGGTGTAAAACTTTCAACCTGAAGTTTGTCGGTATAGGTCCTTGTCTTCATATAGACCCCATAGAACGGTACCTCCCGATACCAAATAACCCCATAGAAGTATACTTTCCAATTTTCGGTATTTTAAGGTTGTGTCATCAATATCCCATCGAAATGGATGAAATTTAATATTTAATCTCCGTTGTTATTATAAAACTTCCCACCTGAAAATTTCCGGTATTGTTCCATGTTTTATATACCCCCTATAGAAAGATCCCTCCCAATTTTCGGTATTTTGAAAGTTTTAGCCACAATGGGAATAACTGAAATTTTGCATTTAGTCTTCGCTGGAGTTACGAAACTTAATTCCAGAAATTTATCGGTACAGGTTAACGTTTTATACAGCCTCCATAGAACGGCGCTCCCGATGTTGTTAACTATCCAAATCCAGAATATCCACGTTTAGGTCTAGTCGGTTTTGCCCAATTTTATGTATTTCCCTCAATTCGGAAAATTGTAAATATTGGACCATGTTTTGGAAAGAAGAAAAATGTCGCCCCATATTAACTGTTTTGAAGGGAGTATTATCAGTTGAGATATACGTACTACTCCTGCAATAAAAGGAAGAGTTTAGTACTTTCATAAACGAAATAGAACTAATTGTTCCTATTCACTTCAATACAGTTCGTGGTGGAGGGTATAAAAAGTTCGGCCCGGCCGAACTTAACGCTTTTCTTACTTGTTTATTTTTAGCTTGAGTCAGACCCTTTGGCCCTATAAAGTATATACGAAGGCTGAACGATAACTATCTGGCCTAACAATGAAAACGCGAATATTTACCATTAAAAAGGGTTTTATTGTTTTCTTAAGTAGTCTTCAGCATGATTTATATACTTTTTCATGTGCTGAAACCTATTGGCGACGCACTTTTTCCAATCGGATTGAGACACCTCCAAAACATGGTTTTTAAACGCTTTTACAGCATCTTCAGGGGACAAAAATCGTTGACCCCGCCATTTTTTCTTGATGTGCTGGAATCAAATGAAGTCATTGGATCCCCAGTCAGTGTTGTACAGCGGATGACTTATCAATTCCACGTTTTGTCCGGTCAAACAAAGACTGGTTTGAATCGATGTGTGAGAGCTCGCATTGTCATGATGATTGTCATGATGCAGAACGATTCGTCTTTCTCAGGAGACTTCAGGCAAAAAAATTGTAATATAACACTCAGAATTAACCGTCCAACATTTCTCAAGCCATATTGTCTCCACACGGTCAGTTTAGCCGAAGAAACATGCGACTTTTTGCTTCGAAGTGCTTCTTACATGAACAACTTTCGTTGGATTTGGCTTTCGAAGACCCACACGGCCGATTCCTGCTTTGTTTCGGGCTCCTAAGCATAAATCCTAGATTCGTCGTTTGTGATGATCTTATAAATTTCGTTCGAAGCACCGCGATCGATTTTATGCACAGTTTCTTTGAAACAATCCACAAGAGCCTTTTTTGATCGATTGTCCAATTTTGCTGGATCTAACAAAACAATATCAAATATTAGCTGGTGGAGGAAATACTCAAAGATGCCTCTATCTCACGGTATATAACTCGGCAATATCGCATTATCCGTTCACGCACGGCATATTTCTGACACAACGAATTTTGGGCGACCCTGACGACCTTCGTTTTTTGGCGAGGGCCGGCCATGATTGAATTCATTAAACCAGTTTTTCATAGTCCTATAGGATGGTCCTTTATCGACATACAAATATTTAGTTTGATCGATGCATTCTTGTCGTGATTATCCACGTCGACAATTGTGAAAAATTCTTAGACGAAAATGTTTACGAGTAAAATCCATTTTTTGCAAAATGATTTTTTCAAGTTACTGTAAACAAAACATCACATGGTCGTACAACAGACTGTCCTGAGTACGTCTAGGCTAAAACCTATCAAACTTTCCAAAGAACGCGGTGTTGCCTAGCCCAGATAGTTTTCATGCAGCCCTCGTATATTCTTGATCAGCATAAAATTCAATTCAATCAAAATTCAGATCGCACTTTTTAAGATAGAGCTTTATAAATAGGTATTGAAGTTTCTATTACTCCTAAGATGTTTGGTATTGAAATTGGGCCATATCGGTCCACGTTCTGATACAGCCACCATAGAACGGTACCTCTGGATTTTCGGTAGTTCGAAGGTTTTAACCTCATTATCACACAAAAGTGGCAGTAATTGTACACTTAGTCTTCGTTGGGGGTATAAATTAAATAAATTAAATTTGTCGGTATAGGTCCAAGCCTTCATGTAGCCCCCATAGAACGGTACCTTCGATTTTCGGTATTTGGAAGGTTGTTGACTCAATTACCCTCCGAAAAGACTGAAATGTGGTATTAAGTTCATTAGTATATTATATATATTAAGTATATTCATTGGGGATACAAAACTTAAAACCTGAATTTTGTCGGTTCACGCCTTCATATAGCCCCCATAAGGCGGTACCACCCGATTTTCGGTATTTTGAAGTTGGTGAGTAGAGGGGTAATGGGCATTCCAGACCACAAAAGCGCCTTTTTTGCCTATTCGGCCCACTGTGCAGGCTGTGTGTGTGTGTGTGTGAGAGAGAGAGAGAGAGAGAGATTGTGTGTGTGTGTGTGAGAGAGAGTGTGTGTGTGTGTGTGTGTGAGAGAGTGTGTGTGTGAGAGAGAGAGAACAAGAGAGAGAGATCACTAGATCGAGAGAGTATTTGGAGAGATCTTAAATGTAAACATAGCATAAATATATACAAAATATTAGGGTGTCTCAAAAATATTACCTCCAAAAATATTAGGGTTGCCACATTTACCGCTTAAATTTAAAAATATTACGTTGAATCATGAAATATGGGGTCCCCAATGTGAGAGTTAGGATAAAGACCAGCCCTAAGAAGCAATTCTTACCCGAACAGACCTATTGTGCGAGAGAGTTTTATTCAAACAAATGTATGGCATTAGAGAACATATGTGAAAACTAAAATAAGAGAGAGAGAGAGAGAGAGAGTAAACTAATAGACGGTTATACATTTACCCATTTACATGTATGTATCTCCAGATAGTTAGGATAAAGACCAGCTAAAAAATGAAATTTTTGTCGATTTGAACCACTGTGCGAGTCAGTTGGAGTCAAACAAATGATTTAGTGGAGGATATCTAGAGAGCCACATTTAACCTGTATATGTGTGGGAGGGAGCCAGACCTTGATTTCAGGAGAGAAACACATTTAACCTGTATATGTGTGGGAGGGAGCCAGACCGAGAAGTTGAGAGAGAACCACATTTGATCGCTAATGTAAACAAAATACATTTCAATATATGTCTGTCCGTAAGCATGTCGAATCATGATCATAATCAAAGAGGATTTTTCCGTCCGTCTGCCAGTCTCTCTGTGAGCATGTTCATTCATGTTCATAACTTAACATCTGTATGCATAATTAATTTCACAATATTGTGAAATTATTGATGGTGGTCAGTTGACAAATTTCGTATAAAAAGCAAATAATCTTAAATAAGATTCAATGTATACCCAATTAATTTCACAAGTTTGTGAAATTATTGATGATGGTCAGGTTCGTTCGTCTTTTGAATTTCATAACGCTATGAGTTGAGATGAATGTCAGAGTTTCTCATATTGCAACAAAAACCCAAGAGTAAACATTAAGTGACCATGAAATGATTCGTACAAATTCTGTCTATTGTTTTACTCCATGTTAGCGTACTGGTGATCGATACATTGACCAAAAATTTGATTTTTTGTCAACGAGCATTTAGGCAATTTGTTTACATTTAATATAAACAAATCGTTAATAGAAGAAGAGAAAGAATATTTCTTTGTTCATATGAGATCTTGCCCTTTGTTGTTATTACACAGCTTGAGTATAATATGCATGTGGCGTTAGTGTTGACCATACTATGGTGGGAGAGGGGGATTCAAATGTGAGGTGGGGTATGGTTGAGGAGCATCTTGATGCTGGAATACATTCAATACCTTGATTCTTCTAAATACTTGTATATTGAAGGGATTTGATGAGCACGCCACCAGTACTTAATACGTCACAGATTTTTAACGGAGATTAAATGCACTGCACAGTGGGTCAAAACAACAAAAATAATATCCAAAATGTTAGGCTGAACCAAATTTAGAGTAAGTCTAAATGAAATCATAAGTCTAAATGAAATCATGGTATTATTGTCATCAAAAAACACACATACATATAAGTGTTTAAATATAGGCAAGACAAAATATGAAACAAAGTTGGATTTTTTATCTCCAGTATGTGTGGGAAGCAAAATATGAAACAATGTTGCATATTTAGCCTCCTATATATGTGAGAGAGGGAGCGATAGACAGAGAATTGGGAAAGTCAATGTATATGTAAGCGTTTAAATATAAGCGAGGCAAAATATGAAACAATGTTGCACATTTTACCTCCTGTATGTGTGGGAACAAAATATGAAACAATGTTGCATATTTTTACCTCCCGTATATGTGAAAGAGGGAGATGAAATAGATAGAGAATTGGGAAAAACCCCCAACATTTTGCAATATAATCAAAGAAAAAAAAAAACCAAGTCAAAGCGTTTAAGGCTTGGGAATTTCGTACTCGTAACTTAATTTAATTTGAGTTTAAATAAATAGGAATGAGAGAGTCTCAGTTATTGCATAACTTCAACCAGGAGTAAATATCAATGGTCACCATTTGTTATGCTCTCTATACTCGCTGTTAGCGGGTTGGAGATCGATACATGGACCCAATAATTAGATTTTTTATTTTAAATTTTGCCTGTTAGAGCGAAGATCATTTTTAATGACTTTTATTAATTTTCTCGTTTAGAGTTAAGCTTGATGATCGGATTTTTTGTCAACAAGAACGTAGACTATTTGGTTACATTTAATCAAATGTAAACAAAAGTGGTTGTATTTAGGATTGAGGAAAAATAAACTACATATAACTTCATCAATAAATGGCTAGCAACACATGGAACATTTTCTACCAGAAGAGGTTCACTTGACAAAGATCAAAAATATGTCCACAATATAAAAACAATGTACTGCATTCGTTGATATAGCAAATTTTGCATAAATTTGCATCTGATATTTAATAGAAAGTTTTCTTAATGTCTATTTATCCAGCAGATGTTGTGGTATATCAGATGTTATGGAAGCTGGAATTATTGTTTACTCCAAAAATATCATAAGCAAGAAGAATACTTTCCAACATACCGACAATTATTGTATGCCTCGTCAATAATGTGTAATTAGGTGACCAACGATGATGTTCATGTAAGGTCTATCTTCATGTTCCTAAAAACCAATTTCCACCTCATACCAGAACGGACCAATTCATTGATATCTAAAAATCCAATGGCTAATTTTCAAACGTTTGTAAGCGTTCATCTTCACGATGGAACCTATTATCCATGACATAGGATGGTTTTTTGTTTTTGTAATTTCCAATAAACCGCTGACAGAAATATACTCCATTTCATCAAAATACAAAGGGATCACTGATGTGAATAGGGTTAAGGGGCTTTGACGCAGAGTTTCATGCCAAAAAGACTGGACAAATGATTATGCTTGATGTCTGCGCTTAACAAAGTTATTGAATAATCTTCTGTTTAACAGCATGTTTATTCGTGGTCATGATTAAACATGCCATCTATCCAAATAATTGCCAAAGATTGTGAATTTCATATTTATATTGCTTGACATTACATTTTTCATATTATCACAATTTGGAATAAGAAATAAGGTAGCTCAAGTTCGAAAAAATCTCTATCCAGTCTTCCTGAATTCATAGATTCAGGTTTCGTTCACATTGGATTCAGGTTGTGTTCAGGTTAGGTTGGGTTCAGATTGGGTTGGGTTCAGGTAAGGTTCAGGTTGGGTACAGGTAAGGTTCAGGTTGGGTTAAGGTTAGGTTGGGTTCAGGTTGGGTTGGGTTCAGGTTGGGTTGGGTTCAGGTTAGGTGGGGTTCAGGTTGGGTTGGGTTGAGTTCAGGTTGGGTTGGGTTCAGGTTAGGTTGGGTTGGGTTAGGTTCAGGTTGGGATCAGGTTGGGTTGGATTCAGGTGGGGTTGGGTTCATATTTGGTTTGGATTTTACCTTACTGATGGTCCGGGAAATATTTCTCATGATTGTCACAGTTTCAAAGTCCTTATTATAAATATATATCAATGACTAATACGCATTAAAAAATAAATAAAAACAACAATATTACGATGGAGATAGATTGCATTTATTTCGTAATCGCAATGTACAAATTTGATTAATATATAATATCTGCCTCTCGTAGTTCTTCAATTATAGAAACCATCTCATTTGTATGGTCATATTTTCCACTTTGATTTGATTCCACCAACAGCTTTAGTCGTTCAACAAGAACATTGGGATCGTTCCAATATTCATATTGAGGTTTTTCGGGATTTACTCTCATTAGGCCTTTACCAGTGTGAGTACCATCGACTATCTTCTTTATTATATTAGTGTATTTATATCCTTTGTTAGATTTTACTCGTTCATTATGGTTGTAGTTTACTTTATGTGCATTTGAATCCAGTAAAATTTTCTTATATATCTCCAACTCTGATTCATCGTAGTTTTTGGGCTTTTGATGAAAGAGGAGTTCAAATAAGCCTGGTGTGAGTGCCCAATTCTGGTTTCCTACCATAATTTTTTCATTATTTATTTCTAAAGGTTTATCTCCAAATTTCCATTCCCCATTAACATTTTTATGTGGACCGTATACAGTATCCAGATTATTATTGATTTTCAATTGAAGAAGATTGTTTTCATAATCATAGTCATCATGATCAGAATAAAAAGATTCTTCTCCACCCTCGTCGTTACTTGAGTCATCTTGATTATTATCTTCTTCGTACTCATCATCACTTGGAGTGGTTTCTTCTTTAACATCTTCCTTATATCTCTTGATACTGGAAAACGATGATTTCCCATACTCGGGTATATTTTCTGTTTTAGGAATCATGTATTTGGATGCATTTTTACTTGTTGTTTTAACTAATTTGTTTAATTCATCTGTTATAGGTTTGAAGGTATTTTCCAATTGGGTTGTTCTTGCTTGTTCTCCCCTTTTAATGTTTTGAAATTTTCTTTTCAAAACATTGCGGGATTGAACCAGCCGTTTTAACATTTCTTCTTCCATTGTTAGAGTTATACTGTTAAATTTGAGTTATTGATACAATATATATATAGAACCCCATCCTAACCCAACCTAACCTGAACCCAACCCCACCTGAACCCAACTTAACCTGAACCCAACCTAACCTGAACCCAACCCCACCTGAACCCAACCCAACCTGAACCCATCCTAACCCAACCTAACCTGAACCCAACCTAACCTTAACCCAACCTGAACCTTACCTGTACCCAACCTGAACCTTACCTGAACCCAACCCAATCTGAACCCAACCTAACCTGAACACAACCTGAATCCAATGTGAACGAAACCTGAATCTATGAATTCAGGAAGACTGGATAGAGATTTTTTCGAACTTGAGCTACCTTATTTCTTATTCCAAATTGTGATAATATGAAAAATGTAATGTCAAGCAATATAAATATGAAATTCACAATCTTTGGCAATTATTTGGATAGATGGCATGTTTAATCATGACCACGAATAAACATGCTGTTAAACAGAAGATTATTCAATAACTTTGTTAAGCGCAGACATCAAGCATAATCATTTGTCCAGTCTTTTTGGCATGAAACTCTGCGTCAAAGCCCCTTAACCCTATTCACATCAGTGATCCCTTTGTATTTTGATGAAATGGAGTATATTTCTGTCAGCGGTTTATTGGAAATTACAAAAACAAAAAACCATCCTATGTCATGGATAATAGGTTCCATCGTGAAGATGAACGCTTACAAACGTTTGAAAATTAGCCATTGGATTTTTAGATATCAATGAATTGGTCCGTTCTGGTATGAGGTGGAAATTGGTTTTTAGGAACATGAAGATAGACCTTACATGAACATCATCGTTGGTCACCTAATTACACATTATTGACGAGGCATACAATAATTGTCGGTATGTTGGAAAGTATTCTTCTTGCTTATGATATTTTTGGAGTAAACAATAATTCCAGCTTCCATAACATCTGATATACCACAACATCTGCTGGATAAATAGACATTAAGAAAACTTTCTATTAAATATCAGATGCAAATTTATGCAAAAATTGCTATATCAACGAATGCAGTACATTGTTTTTATATTGTGGACATATTTTTGATCTTTGTCAAGTGAACCTCTTCTGGTAGAAAATGTTCCATGTGTTGCTAGCCATTTATTGATGAAGTTATATGTAGTTTATTTTTCCTCAATCCTAAATACAACCACTTTTGTTTACATTTGATTAAATGTAACCAAATAGTCTACGTTCTTGTTGACAAAAAATCCGATCATCAAGCTTAACTCTAAACGAGAAAATTAATAAAAGTCATTAAAAATGATCTTCGCTCTAACAGGCAAAATTTAAAATAAAAAATCTAATTATTGGGTCCATGTATCGATCTCCAACCCGCTAACAGCGAGTATAGAGAGCATAACAAATGGTGACCATTGATATTTACTCCTGGTTGAAGTTATGCAATAACTGAGACTCTCTCATTCCTATTTATTTAAACTCAAATTAAATTAAGTTACGAGTACGAAATTCCCAAGCCTTAAACGCTTTGACTTGGTTTTTTTTTTTTCTTTGATTATATTGCAAAATGTTGGGGGTTTTTCCCAATTCTCTATCTATTTCATCTCCCTCTTTCACATATACGGGAGGTAAAAATATGCAACATTGTTTCATATTTTGTTCCCACACATACAGGAGGTAAAATGTGCAACATTGTTTCATATTTTGCCTCGCTTATATTTAAACGCTTACATATACATTGACTTTCCCAATTCTCTGTCTATCGCTCCCTCTCTCACATATATAGGAGGCTAAATATGCAACATTGTTTCATATTTTGCTTCCCACACATACTGGAGATAAAAAATCCAACTTTGTTTCATATTTTGTCTTGCCTATATTTAAACACTTATATGTATGTGTGTTTTTTGATGACAATAATACCATGATTTCATTTAGACTTATGATTTCATTTAGACTTACTCTAAATTTGGTTCAGCCTAACATTTTGGATATTATTTTTGTTGTTTTGACCCACTGTGCAGTGCATTTAATCTCCGTTAAAAATCTGTGACGTATTAAGTACTGGTGGCGTGCTCATCAAATCCCTTCAATATACAAGTATTTAGAAGAATCAAGGTATTGAATGTATTCCAGCATCAAGATGCTCCTCAACCATACCCCACCTCACATTTGAATCCCCCTCTCCCACCATAGTATGGTCAACACTAACGCCACATGCATATTATACTCAAGCTGTGTAATAACAACAAAGGGCAAGATCTCATATGAACAAAGAAATATTCTTTCTCTTCTTCTATTAACGATTTGTTTATATTAAATGTAAACAAATTGCCTAAATGCTCGTTGACAAAAAATCAAATTTTTGGTCAATGTATCGATCACCAGTACGCTAACATGGAGTAAAACAATAGACAGAATTTGTACGAATCATTTCATGGTCACTTAATGTTTACTCTTGGGTTTTTGTTGCAATATGAGAAACTCTGACATTCATCTCAACTCATAGCGTTATGAAATTCAAAAGACGAACGAACCTGACCATCATCAATAATTTCACAAACTTGTGAAATTAATTGGGTATACATTGAATCTTATTTAAGATTATTTGCTTTTTATACGAAATTTGTCAACTGACCACCATCAATAATTTCACAATATTGTGAAATTAATTATGCATACAGATGTTAAGTTATGAACATGAATGAACATGCTCACAGAGAGACTGGCAGACGGACGGAAAAATCCTCTTTGATTATGATCATGATTCGACATGCTTACGGACAGACATATATTGAAATGTATTTTGTTTACATTAGCGATCAAATGTGGTTCTCTCTCAACTTCTCGGTCTGGCTCCCTCCCACACATATACAGGTTAAATGTGTTTCTCTCCTGAAATCAAGGTCTGGCTCCCTCCCACACATATACAGGTTAAATGTGGCTCTCTAGATATCCTCCACTAAATCATTTGTTTGACTCCAACTGACTCGCACAGTGGTTCAAATCGACAAAAATTTCATCTTTTAGCTGGTCTTTATCCTAACTATCTGGAGATACATACATGTAAATGGGTAAATGTATAACCGTCTATTAGTTTACTCTCTCTCTCTCTCTCTCTCTTATTTTAGTTTTCACATATGTTCTCTAATGCCATACATTTGTTTGAATAAAACTCTCTCGCACAATAGGTCTGTTCGGGTAAAAATTGCTTCTTAGGGCTGGTCTTTATCCTAACTCTCACATTGGGGACCCCATATTTCATGATTCAACGTAATATTTTTAAATTTAAGCGGTAAATGTGGCAACCCTAATATTTTTGGAGGTAATATTTTTGAGACACCCTAATATTTTGTATATATTTATGCTATGTTTACATTTAAGATCTCTCCAAATACTCTCTCGATCTAGTGATCTCTCTCTCTTGTTCTCTCTCTCTCACACACACACTCTCTCACACACACACACACACACACTCTCTCTCACACACACACACACAATCTCTCTCTCTCTCTCTCTCTCACACACACACACACACAGCCTGCACAGTGGGCCGAATAGGCAAAAAAGGCGCTTTTGTGGTCTGGAATGCCCATTACCCCTCTACTTTGGTGGCCTCAATAACCCACAGAAATGACTGAAATTTGGAATTTATTCTTCGTTGAAAGTATGCAATTTTCCACCTGAAATTTGTTGGTGTAGGTCAAAGTCTGCATATAGCCCCCACGGAAAAGTACCTCCCGATTTTCGGTATTTTGAAAGTTGTGGTCTCTCTATCCCACCAAAATGGTTAAACTTTACTATTTAGTTTTCCACGGGAGTATGAAGTATTCCAGAAGAGATTTATCGGTATAGGCTCACGTATTCATATAACTCCTATGGTATTTTGAAGCTTGTGGTCTCAATATCGCACCGAAATTGCAAAAATTGGTTTTTACTCTTCGTTATGGGTATAAAACTTTCCACCTGAAATTTGTCCACGGCCTTAAATAGCCCACATAGAACCGTACCTCAGGATTTTCGTTATTTTGAAGGTTGCGGACTCAATATGAATTCAAAATGGCTAAAATTTGGTACAAAACTTCCCACCTGAATTTTGTCGGTATAGGTTCACGACTTCATATAGCCCTCATATGATGGCCTCAATATCCTACCGAAATGGCTGAAATTTAGAATTTATTGCTCGTTGGAGGTATGCAATTTTCCACCTGAAATTTTTTGGTATAGTTCCAAGACTGCATATAGCCCCCATAGAACGGTACCTCCAGACTTTCGGTATTTTGAAAGTTGTGGCCTCTATATCCCACCGAAATCGCTGAAAATTGGTTTTTAGTCTTCGGGTACAAAACTTTCCACCTGGGTACAAAACTTTCCACCTGAAATTTGTTGGTATAGTTTCACGTCTTCGTATAGGACCCATAGAACGGTTCCGCCGATTTTATTGAAGCTTGTGCACTCAATTTTCCACCGAAATCTCTAAAATTTGGTTTATAGTCTTGGTTGTGGGTATAAAACTTCCCACCTGAAATTTGTCGGTATAGGTCCACGTCTTCATAAAGGTCCCACTGAACGGTACCTCCCGTTTTTCTGTATTTTAAAGGTGGTGACCTCAATATCCCACCGAAATGGCTGAAATTTGTAAACTAAATGTCACATTTTACTTCTATGCAACTCATGGTGGAGGGTATAAAAATTCGGCATGAGCGAACTTAACGCCGTTCTTACTTGTTTAAATTACTCACTTATCGTTCTTTATTTATTTACTAGCAGACCCCGGTCCACGTTGCTGATTTCAAGAAAATAGGTTCAGAAGTTTTTGTAGAAAAGATTACAATTGAAAAACGTGGGCGTGGTCAAATTTTCTTTGCATAAAAACCCATGTCGGGGTATGGCGCACATTCTACAGAAAGAGTTATCGAAATCGGCCCAGCCGTTCTCAACTAATGCCATTACCAACTTTTTTTATTTATATAGATTTATTTGTTAAACTTGCGAAAGGTCCAAAGAAAAATATATAAAATATAATAGAAGTTCTCATTGCGGTCTGTGTAGATGGTTTCAATGAAAAGAACATGACACTACAAGAAGAAAACATGAGCAAAAAATCCATGAATAAACAAACATTGTAAGTAAATGTGCACCTCCAAAGAATACACAAAAACAAATAAAAAAGTCATAAGTTCGGCCAGGCCGAACTTGTTATACCGTCCACCACGAGTTGTATAGAAGTAAAATGGAACAATTAGTTTCCTTTCGTTTATGAAGAAGACTAAATACCAAATTTTAGCAACTTCGGTAAAACAATGTGGCTAACCTTCAGAATACCGAAATTCGGGAGGTACAGTTCCATGGAGGCTATATCAAATTTCTGGCGGAATGTTTTTAGACTCAAAGAAGACTAAATACCAAATTTTCGATATCTCGGTAAAACATTCAAAATACTGATTTTCGGTAGAGATTCGCTTCTATGGGGGATATAGAAACCCACGGACCTATACTGATAACTCTCTTCTGGAATATTTTATAACCCAATGGAAGACTAAATAATAAAATGTCAGTCTTTCGCTGGTATATTGACGTCACAACCTTCAGAATTATGAAAATCGGGAGGTACCGTTCCATAGGGGCTATATCGAAACGTAGACATTAGGCCGGGGCGATCTGTGTGGAAGGAAAAATACCTTAATGGGCCCTTCGCGTTTCTGATTCCTGGGATTGAACTGAACAAAAAAGTCTACTGGACCATATGTCTACCGCGAAAATCGAGCCTCCCGATTTTTTTATTGGCGTTGTTTGGATGGATATACACAAACAAACAGTCAAACCATTGAGATTTGCGACCCAACACAAAGGCCAAAATTATAGCTAACACAATAAGTAAGAACTCTCTAGTACATCGCGAATGCGATAATAATTGTATTGGTATGAATCAACCACTATAATTGTGCCATTTATTAACCGATTTGAACAAATAATAGCTTATTCGGAAGATATTATTCACCCCTTTAATAGGAAAAAGGATCAATAGAAATCCGTAGTGAAAAAAGAAGATATGCCAGTTTAAATTTGAAAATGTAAGAAACCCAGATTTTCACTACTTTTACCGTTATAAAATAATAAAACGAAGTGATCCAACCGAACCAAAAGTATTTTCGTTGCCCATGGACGCCAACACGATAGAATTTTGTAACAGAACGCTTGAATATTTTTCTAGTCAACTTTTGTAGCACAATGTTATTTATCAATATTTGCCGACAAATGTTCACTTTATCAAGGCCAAAACAGCCTGAAGGAGCATTCCAATAATTTCGCGATGTACTATAGACTTCTTAATTATTGTGTTGGCTACAATTTTTGCGTTGGGTCGCAAATCTCAATGGTTTGGCTGTTATATGCCAAAATATCCAAAAACGCCAATAAAAAACTTAAAGTCAAAATCGGGAGGCTCGATTAGTAGACTTTTTTGCTCAGTTCAATCCCAAGAATCAGAAACGCGAAGGGCCCATTAAGGTTTTCAAATCGCCCCGGCCTAGTAGACATATACCGACGAATTTCAATCAGAAAGGCTTTTACCTCCAACAAACACTAAATACCAAATTTCAACCATTTCGGTGGGTTGCTGTGGCCACAACCTTCAAAATAACGAAAATCGGGAGGTACCGTTCTATGGGGGCAATATGCAAGCGTGGACCTATACCGACAAATTTCAAAATCAAAACAAAATCGGGAGGTACGTTATATGGGGGCTATAAGAAGGCGTGGCCCTATACCGACAAATTTCTGGGGGAAAGTTTTATACTCCCAACGAAGACTAAGTACCAAATCTCGGTAACTTCGGTGTGACAATGAGGCTAAGACCTTCAAAATACCGAAAATACCGAAAACGGTAACTTTGCCTGGGCCTCTGTGGTAGAGCTGGCAAAGCATCGATATTCCCAACATTAGATATTTTCGATATAATGTTTTAAAATATCGATTGCTATCGATATTATCGTTAAGTTGTCATGGCCATTAATTTGGAGATGAAAATGGCGGAAATGTCAATGATTTTCTTGAAATTATGCAAAAGTAGTTCACAGAAATGTAAAGGAGAATAAACAACTCCTTTTATTTTATAAAAATGTAAAAAAATACATTTTATTTTACCGAAAAATGTGTACGTCTGACTACGGACTTACTCTTTCTTACACTCATATAACCGAAAAGCAGCGAAATTTCTATTTTTTTCAAGGAATTTTAGGTTTGGGATTTTTGTTCCGATAATATCGATAGGCAAAACTATCTATCGATATTGAATTTTTAAAAAATAATCGATTTTATCGGTAGTGCCATCGATTTTTTGCCAGCTCTACTCTGAGGGTATTGCCCGTAAAACCAGTATCGCTGATATTGTCTACAATCCCTCCAGCAACGAATTGGTCCGTACCAAGTCTTTGGTAAAGAACACCATTGTTGTCATTGATGCTACTCCCTTCCGTCAATGGTATGAATCCCATTACATTTTGCCGTTGGGCCGTAAACGTAACCCCAAACAACAACAAATGAAAGATGACAACGATGTCCTTACCAAGAAGCGCGGCGAAAAGACCATGAAGAATTACTTGGAGCGTCAAAAGTACACCAAGGTTGAACAAGCTTTGGAGGATCAATTCGTTTATGGTCGTCTCTTAGCTTGCGTCTCATCTCGTCCCTTCCAATGCGGTCGTGCCGATGGTTATATTTTGGAAGGTAAAGAATTGGAATTCTATCTTAAGAAAATCAATTCCAAGAAATAAACAATTTATTTGTCTTATTATTAAAACATTATTTTTTAAAAGTACAATTTTTTAATTGTACTCTCCCCTTTTACACGGTATGCCTTAACCAAATTTAAATGGATGGTGCTTACACCTGGGAAGTTTTTGCAGATTCTGAAACTGCAATGCTCATAGATAAGAAATATCAAGAAACAAAAAAATCGCCGGGGGGATTTTGAAATAAATCGCGATTTAAGTTTACATTTTTAGGGGTTCTTTATGTGTTCACGATTTTGCTTGGAAACCGCTAGTCCTATGTAAATGGGCCTAAACAAAATGTTGTAGCTGTGAAAATTCTCCACAAGATTGGCCTCTATGATATTTTCGTAGGTTTTACCGTTTTTGATATATAGAAGTTCAGATGGAGACAATGCACTGGCTGTATCGCCTCCTTATAAAACAATGCTCAGTGCCCCTTAACTAACTTTTGATGAAAACCGCTAACACATAGGAAGATTTCACGGATTCTGAAACAGCAATGTTCATAGATAAGAAATATAAACAAAATACAGAAAAAATCGCCGGAGGGATTTTTAAATAAATCGCGATCAAAACTCTCAATTTTAGGTTTTTTTTTTTTGTTTTCACTATTTTGCTTGGAAGCGGCAAGTCGTATCGAAATGAGTCTAAAGAAAATGTTGTAGCTATGAAAATTCTCTACAAGACTGACCTTCAGGCTTTTTCATAGGTTTTACCATTTTTGAGATATAGAGGTTCAGTTAAAATTTTTAGGTTTTTATCTTAAGTCTTCAAGATTTTGCTTGAAAACCGCAAGTTATATCAAAATGGGACTAAAGAAAATGTTGAAGCTGCGAAAATTGTCTACAAGATTGTATGATCTATTTTTTCCTAGGTTGTAACGTTTGCAAGATATATACGTTTAATTTGGGAAATTGCAGTAATGACATTGTTTTATAAGGAGGCGATACAGTCAGTGCATTGTCTCAATTTGGACTTCTATATCTCAAAAACGGTAAAACCTACGAAAATATCATACAGGCCAATCTTTATGCCCATTTACATAGGACTCGCGGTTTCCAAGCAAAATCGTGAAAACCTAAAGAACCTCTAAAAATTTGAACTTAAATCGCGATTTATTTGAAAATCCCTCCGGCGATTTGTTGTTTCTTGATATTTCTCATCTATGAGCAGTGCAGTTTCAGAATCTGTAAAAACTTCCCAGGTGTAAGCACCTTCCATTTAAAATTAGTTAAGAGGCACCGTGTTTATTTTTAAACCATTGTATTAGAAGAGAGGGAATGCTACTCTAAATGAGAGGAGTGCTGCTGGTGTTATAAAAGAGCATTTGACAAAGTAATAAAACACACATAAAACTACATGGGTTACGTTTTATAGCAACAAAAAAAAAAAAAAAACGGGTGGTACCGTTCTATGGGGGCTATATCAAAACGTGGACCGATATTGCCTATTTGCAATACCAAATATCCTAGGAGTAATAGAATATTCTATACCAAACTATATACCAAACTCTATTTTAAACATTGTGATATGGTTATATTGACTTAGAAATTTATCCTGATCAAAAATGTTTATACTTTATATAGACGCCTCCAAACAATAGTATGCTAAGTCGAATTAGCATGTTTTCAAGTTCTTTACATTTTTATATTTAACGTCCTTTAACTTAAATTCTGTCAAATTTTGGTAATGATCGGACAATCCGAACAGAAGTTATAAACAAATATTTACTTAGCATAGTACTGAAGGTCAAAGAAATTTCCAAACTTTTAGAGCTTGTCCTGCAAAACACGCTTTTCAGAATAAGCAAACTATTATTTGGAGGTGTCGAACGTCCTTTAACTTAAATTCTGTCTAATTTTGGTAATGATCGGTCAATCCGAACAGAAGTTATAAACAAATATTGACTTAGCATAGTACTGAAGTTCAAAAAAATTTCCAAACTTTGAGAGCTTCTCCTGCAAAACTCACCTTTTAGACTTCACATACTATTATTTGGAGGTGTCGATATGGTCTCTGTTGAATATTTTGATGTGTTAAAAACGAAATGACAAATTTAATTATACCCTCCATATTATGGTGGAATGTGTAAAAAGTAAATTACTTGAATTTTAATATTTTTGTTACTGTATAGTCGGCGACGGCATCAATACCTTAGATATACTCAATGGAATCAGTGATGAGGCTGTGTCACCTTTCGCATCCGATTCTTTGTCAAAAGATATCCTATATGGCGAAGGGATGAATGCCTTGGCCAAAACTAGAAGGCTACGACACAGCACCGGAGTTCATGATGAATGTTGTCGCAAATCTTGTACCATTAATGAAATGAAATCTTACTGTCTATAAATTATGATAGAATCGCAAGAAAACAAAAGTTTTGTTATAAATTCATGTTAATGTCAAATAAAATAATCACATAGCACAGTGGATCCACCCATTGGCCAAAAATAGAAAAATGAATGTCAAAATTTTGGTACAACATCTGGCAACTCCGAAAGCTATGACATGGACCTTTTTAAAAATATATAAATTTTTGTTTCATTCGAGTGCGATCTTCTTAAGAATAGCTTCAAAAGTTGGAACATTTGACTAATATTTTTTGTTGTGAGTACAACCTATATTTTAAGTGCAAGCAAATATATTCAAAATATCGCGAAACTAATGCGTATAGCAAAATATTATAGTGGATTTTGAAGGAGGAGGTAATAGCTTAATTTTCATTAAATAATAGTGTTTTACCGTGTTGTGGAATTCTAGGTATCTGCATATTTTCTTAGTGTATTTTGTAATGCCCATTTGATCATATACTTTAATTTGACGTAAGGTTTTAGTCATGATGCCCACCAGCGCCCACCTCGGGAATAATTTTCCAAAGTAGGTCATGGGTTTAAGATTTTTCAGTATTAAAATCAGCTGCCATCTAGTGCCAGACTATAAATGGTGGGCCGCTGACAAAAGCTGGCCTAGAATAGGGTTTCTATGGATATATTGGCGTATAACTCTGTTATCTGACCACGTACATTAACATAATTGGTATCAGTGGCAAGATGAAAAAATCTTCTTCCAAATTTGTCTTACGTTGGCGGTGCGTGCCTTCCAGGAAGAACGCTATAAGATCTATATTAAAAATTTTACCAATTTATAGACAAAAATGTTGATTTTTTTAATCCGCTAAATTGGTTGGATTTTATGTTGTTTTGGAGATTGTTTTGTTTCTCCAAGCCTATTTTTGCATCATAAGATAATCGCGACCTCTGTTCATGTCATTTTGTATTAACAGCATAAAACAATTCTTATCGTATACCCCCTCCAGAGGGGAAAGGGGGGAGAATGTTACGCTCGTGGTTTCTTAAAACACTTTTCGCAGCAGCACAATGCTATAACCAGCGCATTAGCTTGATATTTACACGGGAAATATTTTTGGCCACTTTCTCCATATAAGTGGATCCACTGTGCATAGGCTATAATAAAGAACATTTACAAGACTACGTGTGTAAGTGTACGTAAAACATTTTTATGTTTAAATAAAAATAAATATTGTACTCCTTTTGCATTTGGTTCATTTATGTTTATTTTATAAGGGTAAGTAGTAAAAAGTTGTTGTAATTCCTTAGGCATCCCTTGCATGATGACAGAGAAGCCACTCCCACAGCCGATATGTCTGATGAGTTGCGTAGCTAACAACGAAACTTGTCACATAATTTGCTGGTTGTGCGGGTTGGAATCGTCGGCTTTCCTTTTCACTTACAAAAAATCTTTTGTCATTAAGCTCAAATCCAACGAGAAAGCTAATAAAAATTAACATTAAAACAAGTGCGCCAAGGCTATAGTCGGGTCGGGGCCGACTATGTGATAGCCTACACCACAAACCCTGTGCATAAAGTTTTGACTGGTAAAATTCAAAATATTAAAATTGGGATAGGTTAGTGCCTTAGTTCTGAATGTCTTCATTAATACAGGTCAATTCTGTTGTAAGGCACTTAAGTGCAACGTCAGTACAACTCACATAAACAAATGGAAAGTGGGATGTACGCCAAACATCAATAGGCTTCTTTCTTTGTGAGACCCCCATCAACCCCCAAAATTTCGTGAGGATCCGATCAAAATTCCGACCTGTAGTGTGATTGCACCAAAAATGGAAAAAGGGATACATTACCGACTATTGCGATATTTCTATTGTTTGACCTCCTATGACCTATGACAACCTACTTCACATCGTTGTAAAGGTGATATTTTCTACTTTCCTTGCCAGGTTTTGCTTTCGATATCGATACCTCTTACAGAAGAGAGATATTCGCTTTGAAATAAAACGTTGGTCTTTTCTCCAAATAATTTTTTTTCACATTCCGAACCCTGAATAATATTCGACCATTACCAAAATCAATAGGTGTTTTCCTATGTAGCACCCATTTCCAATCGGATTGAGACACCTATGTAGCACCCATTAGCACCCAAATTTTCGGGACGATCCAATCAAACTTACGACGTGTAGCGTGATTACAAAAAAATTAAAAAATGGGATGTATTACCAACTATTGCGATATCTCTGTTATTTGGCCACCTACGCCAATAGACTTTGCATCATTGTAAATATGGGATTTTCTACTTTCATAGTAAGACTTTGTTTTTGAAAGGTCCGCAACTAAAGCTGTGATTTTCGTCATTATTATTAAAATCCCAAAAATGAAATGTTGGGTTCTATTAGCGGCTATTGCGATATCTTCGTGGTTTGACCACCTACGACAACCTACGTTACATCGTTGTAAAGGTAATATTTTCTACTTTCATTAGCAGGTTTTGCTTTTGATATATCCCAACTTAAAATACCCTCCACACATAGAGGTGTAGGGTATAATGATCTTCGCCCTAACAGACAAAATTTCAAAATAAAACAAGTAAAAACCGCGTTAAATTTGGCCGGGCAGAGTTTTTATGCCCTCCACCACCAACTGTTTTGAAGTGAATAAGAACAATTAGTTTTCTTTCCTTTATGAAGTACTAAGCTCTTCCTCTTATTACAGGAGTAGTATATCCCAATTGATAAAACTCCCTTCAAAAGAGATCAATTTAAACAGTTTTCCGAACAACACAAAAATATTACCGGCTAGACTTAAACCTGGTAAATATGTTCACTTTGTTTGCGAGTAAGTTTAAATATTATTCTTCTATCGTTTATTAACACAAAAATCCAATTAACGACCAATTCGGTAGAAAAATATGACTAAAATCTTCAAAAAACCTTAAATGGTGGCTGCGCTTATATTGTACCTATATAAATGTCTGGCGAAGACTTAATGACAATTTTCAGTTATTTTGGCTAAAACATTCAAAACACCGAAAATCGGAGCGTACCTTCCTATGAGGCTATGATACTAAATACCAAATTTAAAACATTCGGTGGGATATTAGAGCCAAAATCATTAAAATACCAAACATTTGGAGGGCAGATTCACTGGGCCTATATGAAGACGTGGAGCAATACCGAAAAATTTCATTTGGAAACTTCTATACCCCCAACGAAGACTTAGTACCTAATTTCGGGAAATCGGGAGGCACTGTTCTATGGGGGATATATGAAGATGTGGACTTATTCACAAAATTTTCAGATGGAAAGTTTTACACCCCCAACAAAGACTAAATACCAAATTTCAGGCATTTCATTAGATTATTGACAACAACCTTCATAATACAGAAAATCGGTGGGTCGCTATAGAGACTATATGAATATACCCACAACATTCAGGTGGAAAGTTGTATACCCCCATCGAAGACCAAATACCACATTTCAAGCATTTCGGTGGGATATTGAGGCCACAACCTTCAACCTTCGAAAATCGGGAGGTGGCTATATAAAAACGTGAATCTATACTGACAAATTTAAGGTGGCAATTTTTGTACCCCCAACTAAATTTCAAATTTCACCCATTTCGGTGTGATAATGGGGATAAAAGCTTCAAAGTTCGGAAAATCGGGAAGTACCGTTCTACGGGGGCTATATGAAAACGTGGACCTATACCGACAAAATTCAGATGGAAAGTGCAAAAAAAAAACTGTATTAGGGTCTTGGAATTTGATGAAAATCGATGCTTAGAGCTCCAAAAAATATTTATGTAAAGAAATCGGTAGAAACAATTTATGCAGTCAAAATTTTATACTGAATTATGTTAAAATTTTCAAGACTACAATAAAATTACAAAAAAGTCAAATTTGATAGGTTTATGTGTCGGAAACAGAGGAATTATAGTAAAGATAACTCACATTTCTACCTGTGCAATCCAAAAATTGATATTATATTTCAGGAAAATGAATGCAAATAGATGGGTTCCACCCAGTTTCGTTGGCTGTGGACATCTCTATAGGCCCAAAAAAATAAAGAAAATATCACCGCTGAACGCTCTAAGCATCGATTTCCATCAAATTCCAAGACCCTAATACAAATTTTTGCACAATTTTTGTTGGCAATCACCATTCACGGCCTTTATTTATAATTATAGATAGTCTTTTGTAAAATTTTACCACATCTGACAAAGGTTTATGTAAATTATTAGGATGGTTCCATCCTGGTGAACCATTAAACATGCTAATATTTTGACACTTTTTCAGCGAGTAAAAATTTCGTTATAAAGCATACGTGAAACACGTTAGGTATTGAAAATATCGGCCACTATATACTCCACATGTCCACAAGAATATAATTTAAAATTCCCCTTCTATCGTCAGATATAACGGTATTTGTAGGCAAATATTGGTTGGTTCTATTCAGATGAACCGGAGTGTATTTCGACTAATATTTCGATGTGTCACAAACGGTGCGTAGAACCTTTTTTTATTTCTGAAGCAACCAAATATATTTTATCAAAAATTAGAAAGCTACAAAATATATTATTGCTCTAACAATGCAGATTTGTTTACATTATTGCTCAAAGGATAGGAAACATATACGAGAACGACCATCCGTTTAACACTCTGAAAGAAATCAATATGATCAATGTGACCAATTCAATACTACCCATAACATTTTGGAGGTTCGCACATGCAGACTAATTTGTCCGATGGTAGGTTAAATAATAGCTCAACGTTCTAGCAGACTATAACTGTGTTCACTTTACAAATAAGACTGAAGTAAGAAGAACATGGATTTTACATTGATTATGAAATTGATTTTATCAACCTCCGTCATTCTGAATACAAGGTCTTTCATGGGACCCAATGCTCTAGCTTCCAAACATGTCTAATGTGGTTTGTCATAACTTATAATTAATTGATATTCGACATTCTCTTTGTACACTAATTATATAAGCGATCAAGCTGTGTGTATCCTTGATGGACGGAATAAACAAATATAATTGCTGATTGTGAAATATTTAGTGTGTGAAATGGGCGTAAAAAAACCAATATTATCAAATGTTATCTGTATCTCTCTATAACAGTCCGATATGTTCAAAAATTTAAATAAAGACGGAATTTATGAAATAAGTTGTGGGAGATACCACGAAACCTCCCTCATCGGCTTAAAGGCGGCCCAGGACTTATCTTCGTTCCTTTTTCATCTCAATTGGTCATTGGCCTCCCTGGTGCTGTTACCAGGGGAACTGCCTTTAACACCCGATAAATGTAGTGAACCATCATATGGTGTGAATAAGCACCATATGATGGTTCACTCATAACACTAAAAATTTGGGTAGGCCGTTGGGTTATGTAACGTGACAAATGTAACATACGAACAACACCTATGGTCTTCCCCTACCATCATAGTGGCAATGAATCAGCATGCACTCAGCAGCACCTCCATCTACCCGGTCATGCAGAATAATTATCATTCACTTCATACTTTAAGTATGTCAGTGTTCGTTGTTGTGTCAGCTCGTTACTGATGGGGGCTTGTTATCCACCAAGAAATGTGTTGATTATTTGTAGTAGGGACTAACCATTGTTCGCTTCAAAGATCCAAACGGTCGATTCCTGTTTTGTTTCGGGCTCCTAAGCATAGATCTAAGATTCGTCGTCTGTGACGATCTTATAAACATCGTTTGGAACACCGCGACCGTTTTTATTCACAACTACTTTGCACCAATACACAGGAGCCTTTTTTTTGCTGGATCTAAGGAGAAAAATCCATTTTTGCGGCCAGGTGTTCATGCAATATCAAATGTTAGTCAGTGGAATGTCCAAGAATGCTTCTAACTCACGGTATATAACATAGCGATCTTGCATTATTCGTTCACGCACGGCCTAATTTTTTCTGACACAACGGCCGATTTTTGGCGACCCTCACGACCTTCGTTTTTTGACAAGTGTCGGCCACGATTAAATTCATTAAACCAGTTTTTCATAGTGTTATAAGATGGCCCTTTATCGACATACAAAGAGCTAATTTGATCGGTGCACTCTTGCCGTGCTTGTCCACATCGAATGTTATGAAAATTGATAGGCCAGATAGTTATCGTGCAGCCCTCGTATAGCTAGCTGCGAATCTGAAATTAGTCGTAGGTTAAATCGGAATAGCTAAATTCTTCAACATCAGTCACATCTGAGCCCATTTCCACTCCAGAGACAAGGACGAGCAGACCAAATATATGTATGTATATGGGGTAAATTTCTTAAAATTGAGTTTTTCATTTCAAACAAATCTAATTTTTTTTATGTAACATCATGATTTTTGGTACTTAGATTGAGAAAAACATGTAAAAAACATTAA
This sequence comes from Musca autumnalis, assembly GCF_047663935.1. Taxonomy (NCBI): domain Eukaryota; kingdom Metazoa; phylum Arthropoda; class Insecta; order Diptera; family Muscidae; genus Musca; species Musca autumnalis. Next base: position 58,939,330 of record NW_027411755.1, read on the forward strand.
GTTCGGCCGGGCCGATCTTTTTATACCCTCCATCATAAAATATTATTTAGTGGAGATATTTTGTGACCACTCATACCCAAATGCCTAAACATCGTCAGACAATGTATCAAAAAAATTCTTTAATCGTGCGGATCCTTTAATGGGGTCTATCTCAGAGATGTTTTGTGAACACTGGAAACCTCAAGTGTCAAATTACCGATAGTTCGTTCAACAAATGTAGCTAAACTTCTCAAAATACCGATGGTTGTCCATATTATGTTTGGTGGTAGTCGGATTACATTCCCTAACAGAACTGTTTACCAGTGAAAAGCTTATGCACAGGGGTAGTGGTGTAGGGTATCACATGGTCGGCCCCGTCCCGACTATAGCCTTTGCTCACTAGTTTATATAGGTTTATTTGTTGAACTTGCAAAAGGTCCAAAGAAAAATATATAAAATATAGGTATTTTGACTCTGATAAACTAAATGTTGCATATACGCAATATGGGGCATGAGAGGGCTAATCGGTTAGTATAAATAATACACTCAGTACTTCATTCCAAGCAATGCATTCAAGTTCTTTCAACACACAACAACTACCCGTGGCCAGTCTATCAAAGCTTTGTTTAAAATGAAAGTATTGAGCGCAGTTTTATTATTTGCCTTCGTGTATGTTATCGATTCACAAAACATTCGTTTATGTGGTCCAATATTGACTGAAGTTCTCATTGCGGTCTGTGTAGGCGGTTTCAATGAAAATAACATGACACTACAAGAAGGACACATGAGCAAAAATCCATGAATAAACAAACATTGTAAGTAAATGTGCAAGTCATAAGTTCGGCCAGGCCGAACTTGTTATACCCTCCACCACGAGTTGTATTGAAGTAAAATGGAACAATTAGTTTCCTTTCGTTTATGAAGAAGACTAAATACCAAATTTTAGCAACTTCGGTAAAACAATGTGCCTAACCTTCAAAATACCGAAATTTGGGAGGTACCGTTAAATGGGGGGTATATCAAAACGTCGATCTATACCTACAAATTTCTGGCGGAAAGTTTTTAGACTCAAAGAAGACTAAATACCAAACTTCCGATATTTCGGTAAAACCTTCAAAATACCGAAAATCAAGAGGTACGCTTCAATAGGAACCCACGGACCTATACTGATTATATTCTAGAATATATTATAATCCCATGGAAGACTAAATAACAAATTTCAGTCTTTCGGTGGGATATTGACGTCACAACCTTCAGAATTACGAAAATCAGGAGGTACCGTTCTATGGGGTCTATATCGAAACGTTGACATAAACCGATGAATTTCTGTTAGAAAGGCTTTTAACTCCAACAAAGACTAAATGCCAAATTTCAGCCATTTCGGTGGGTTGGTGTGTCCACTACCTTCAAATTACTGAAAATCGGGTGGTACCGTTCTATGGGGACTATATGGAATGCCAAATTATAGTCAATTCGGCCAGAACATGTACCTAAAAACGTCAAAATTGCGAGGTATGTATTAACCATGCCAATTTTATAAAAATTTAAATTCTTTACAAGATCTCTACTCGTTTCCTTCTACAGCTTTAAATCCCAATAAAAATTACCTTTTAACTCCAACGCTGAACGGCAGAAAAATGATTCGACAGTTTCAAATAGTTAAGTCCTTATATACTGTATATAACTGAGTATACAGAGGCTACCCAGAAAGTGGAGGTTTGCACCAAAAACTTATTTATACATTAATTGATATTGCTAAGAACGAAAACGTCATAGAATTAAATAAGAATTTAATTCTTAAGATAGAAAAAAATGCTGACGTCCGGATTATCGAGGTAAGAAAAATATGTGGTATCCGGATTACAGAGTCTACAATGTTAAAAAGTCTAGTGTCCAGAATACCGCGTTGTGCGGATTAACGATTATCCGGATTATAGAGAATATATTTTACATATATGTAAGCTTTAGGCCAACCTCCAAGGACCGGCATTGCTCAATTTTATGTATTTCGAGGTGTTAACGTCAAAAATCCTGGGTCATAGAGGTCCTTGTTGACTTCTGGCAACTCAGCCTTTTTTCTTACTCTATTTTCCTTCGCACATATCTCTCACCTATTCATACAAAGTTGGGCAGGGAACGCCACAGGGAGGGATCTTATCACCTCTGTTGTGGGTTACTACCATAAATTGTCTCTTAAGGACCCTAACCGAATTAGGATTTGACCCAGTCTGCTACACAGACGACGTTATAATACTTCTAAGGGGAAAGAATCCGAATCTACTTTGTCGAAGAGCAGAAACGGCTCTAAAAATCGCTTTTAACTGGGCCAGACCAGAGGTCTAAACGTCAACCCGGAAAAAATGGAATTATGTCTTTTCACTAGGAAAACGAAAGTGAGACACTTCAAGGAACCAGTTTTCCTAAATAAGTTTTCCTAATGTGGATTTCGTAGTCTCAAACAGTACTGCGAGTAGAGTTCGGAGTCTTTGAGTCGTAGTTGGTATCACCTGACTCCTGATAAAAAAGTTTTCTGTTTTTTTATACCCTCCACCATAGTATGGAGGGTACATTATGTTTGTCATTCCGTTTGTAACACATCGAACTAATCATTTGCGACCCTATAAAGTATATATATTCTTGATCAGGATAAAATTCTAAGACGATCTAGCCATGTCCGTCTGTCCGTCTGTCTGTCCGTCTGTTGTAATCACTCTAGCGTCCGCAATAATTGAGATAGAGTGCTGAAATTTTTCACCCGAGGGTCTTTTTTCCATAGGCAGGTCAAGTTCGAAGATGGGCTATATCGGTCCACTCTTTGGTATAGCCCCCATATAACGGTACCTCCGGATTTGAGGTATTTTGACGTTCTTCGCCACATTTGCAGGCCGAAGTAGCTATAATTTGGCACCTAGGGTTCCTAGTGATCAACAAACTTATATCCCATAGGATATGGGCATAGGTCCATGTTTTGGTATAGCCCCCATATATCGGTACCTCCCGATTTTCGGTATTTTGAGAATTTTAGCTACAATTTTTAACTGAACTAGCTGTAATTTGCCATTTGAGGTTCTCAGTGGTCATGAAATATCTCCACCAAACATCGTCAACATGGGTCCATGTTTTGGTATAGCCCCCATATAACGGTACCTCCCGATTTTCGGTATTTTGAGAATTTTAGCCACAATTTGTAACCGAACTATCTGCAATTTGACATTTGAGGTTCTCAGTTGTCATGAAAAATCTCCACCAAACATCGTCAACATAGGTCCATGTTTTGGTATGGCCCCCTTATAACCGTACCTCCCGATTTTCGGTATTTTGAGCATTTTAGTTACAATTTTTAACCGAACTAGCTGTAATTTGACATTTGAAGTTCTCAGTGGTCACGAAACATCGTCAACATAGGTCCATGTTTTGGTATAGCCCCCATATATCGGTACCTCCCGATTTTCGGTATTTTGAGAATTTTAGCTACAATTTTTAACCGAACTAGCTGTAATTTGCCATTTGAGGTTCTCAGTGGTCATGAAATATCTCTACGAAACATCGTCAACATAGGTCCATGTTTTGGTATAGCCCCCATATATCGGTACCTCCCGATTTTCGGTATTTTGAGAATTTTAGCTACAATTTTTAACCGAACTAGCTGTAATTTGACATTTGAAGTTCTCAGTGGTCATAAAACATGTCCAACGAAACATCGTCAACATAGGTCCATGTTTTGGTATAGCCCCCGTATAACGGTATCTCCCGATTTTCGGTATTTTGAGAATTTTAGCTACAATTTGTAACCGTACTAGCTGTAATTATCGGTATTTTAAGAATTTTAGCTACTATTTTGTCTATTCAAAAATAATCGTCAATATAGGTCCATGTTTTGGTATATCCCCACATATAACTGTACCTCCCGATTTTCGGGAATTTTCAGTGGTCACGAAATTTCTTCACTAAAATTCGTCAACAAGGGTCCATTTTTGAGGGTCTACATTGTTTTGATGAAACTACCCTCAATTTGACTCTTGAAGTTCCCTGCAGCTATAAAACTTTTCCGCCAAAAAATTTAAAGGTAGGTTGACTCTTTGATATAGCCCCCTTTCACCTAGCTGATCACATTTTTTTAGATTAGATTAGATAACACTGTGCAACAAAATGGAGGTGAAAGTCTGGGGCACGGAAAATTCCTCTTGGGGAAGAAAGGCCTTGGTGAGTATATTATGAACCCCGAAGGACAGATCCACCGTGACTCGAACTTCCGCGTTATGGCGTGATGAAATTTTTGTTAGAGACCCTGTGGGCCATCAGGAATTAGCGTTATATCTTTGTTCACTATTGCTTAAGTGTTTTACAAAAACAACAATCAAATATATAATGCTAATTCATGATGGCTTACCGGGTCTTTTGCAAAAACTTCATCACGCCATAACGCGGAAGTTCGACTCACGGCGCATCTGTCCTTCGGGGTTTTTAATATAAACACACCAAAGGCTTTCATCTCCAAAAGGAATTATCTCTGCCCCAACATTTGTGTTCGTAGTGTAATTTAAGCAATAGTGGGAGGCAGTAGGAGTCTATCCATTGTCGAAAAGTTGTTACACCTTAAATTGTGAAAGGACCCTAATTATTCCATTTTAATTAAGACTATTTTATGGTGGAGGGTATAAAAATTTCGGCCCGGCCGAACTTAACGACTTTTTACTTGTTATTTTTTTTAACGAAATCCAATCTGGGAGAAATATTGAGTTTCCAACAATATTTTTGGTTCGGGTTCTAAGGTTTTCACTTTCTATAGGAAAGCATACAACGATCCGATACTTGGTGTTTTCATGAGGGTTTGTGTCAAATTTTTAAACCGAGATTGCTGTAATTTGTTTTTGTGTTAAGTCAGTGGAGAGAAAGAAAAGCGATGAGCTCTTTTAAAGAGTGTTGTTACATTTTTCTTCTGATGTGGATGTAACTTGGTATTTTGGAATCTCAACGGGTAGGAAACAGAAAATTGACATTATAAAGTGATTACAATCAGTTAAGCTATTATTCTCTTCCATATAGTTATAATAAGTACTTACTAATTGTTCATATTTACTTCAATACAGTGGTGATGGAGGTTATAAAAAGTTCGGCCTGGCCGAAGTTAATACCACGACAAATCCCTAAGGATTAAATTATCCAATCTTGCATTAAAGGTTGTCCATGAGCGGAATTTTTTCTCTTAATAACACTAAAGATTCTTAAATATTAAATATGGGAAACACGTTGTTGTGATTATAATTTACTTTCAGTTGTTTGTTTTTAAGCCTTCACATAAAATGCATATCAATTTATTATCTAGGGCATCAAGGATGTGTGTTAACAACGTATGGTGGCATAAATTTGAATATTTTATTCGCTGATTCACGTAAATGGAACAGATTTTATAATTAAGCGTTTAGTATAAATAATACACTCAGTAATCGATTTCAAACAGTGCATACAAGTTCTTACAACAGACAACAACTACCTGTGGCAAATCTATCGAATCGAATTTGTTAAAAATGAAAGTTTTTAGTGCAGTTTTATTATTCACCTTTGTGTATGCTATCAATTCACAAAAGGTTCGCTTATGTGGTCCAAGTTTGACTCAAGTTCTCGATGCGGTCTGTGTAGATGGTTTCAATGGAAGGACAATGAGCAAAAAATCCACGAGTAAACATTGTAAGTATATTCGCATCCCAAAAAATCCCAATAAAAAGTATTCTATTGGAATTTTTATTTGTGCTACTGAACAGTCACCGACGGCCTAAATACTTTAGATATATTAAATGGAATTGGTGATGAGGATGAGTCACCTTTTGCATCCGAATCTTTGCTAAAAGATATTCTATATGGCGAAGGGATGAATGCTTTGGCCAAAACTAGAAGACTACGACACAGCACCGGTATTTATGATGAATGCTGCCGCAAATCTTGTACCATTAATGAAATGAAATCTTACTGTCTATAAATTATTATCGAATAGAAAGCAAACGATCATGTTGTTATAAATGAATTTTAATGTCAAATAAAATAATCATATAGCCCACAATAAAGAACATTTACAAATCGTTACGTATGTAAGTGAAAGTAAAATATCTTTATGAAAAACTAATAAATATTGTACTCCTTCTGCACTTGCTGCATTCACGTTTGCTCAATAAGAGTAAGTATTTTTGCTTAAGTCTGGAGTAATCCCCCCTTTGGCTTAACTCTATCATTACTTTCTATACAGAGAGTAATGTTTACAAAACGCACAGTAAGTATTTTTTCCAAAAAAAATCTGTATCATTTACTTAGGTATCCCTTGCACGCTGAGAAAGAAAATTGAAGAAGTAAACATATTTTGAATGATGAATAAAGTATTGTAAGTGTGTGATGATGTATGTTGTTGGAGCAATCATATATTTTGTTTAAAACACTATAATACAACAAAACAAAATCCATGGTTACTCTCATGATGTAATTTTCTATATGAAAATTTCTTTTAAAATTCCATTAAAAAAAATTTTCAGCGAGCACATCCGAGATTTTAGTTACATGGGTTAAGAAAAAAATCCTGGTTTCAAATCTGTTCGCGTTCACAAAATTGGATGCTGCACCCATTATGGTGGCTTTTATTCCCTTTTAAAACAAGTAAGAACAGCGTTAAGTTCGGCCGGGCCGAACTTGTTATACCTTCCACCACGAGTATTGAACTAAATAGAACAATTAGTTTCCTTTTTTTATGAAGAAGACTAAATACCAAATGTCAGCAATTTAGGTAAACCAATGTGGCTAACTAACCTTCAAAATACAGAAATTCGGGAGGTACCGTTCGTTCCGATATTTCGTTAAAATAATGTGGCTAAAATCCTCAAAATACGTAAAATCAAGAGGTACGATTCTATGAGGGATATAGGAAGACGTGAACCGATAATTCTCTTCTAGAATATCTTATAATCCCATAGAAGATAAATAACAAATTTCAGTCTTTCGGTGGGATATTGACGTCACAACCTTCAGAATTACGCAAATCGGAAGGTACCGTTTTATGAATGAAGGCTATAGCGAAAGGTGGACCTACACCAACGAATTTCAGTCGAAAAGGTTTTACATCCAACTTAGACTAAACACCAAATTTCAGCCATTTCTGTGGCTGAAATACCGAAGGCGCTATACGAAAGCGTCGACCTATACCGACAAAGTTAAAGGCTTAATAACAAATTTCAGCCATTTCGATGAAATAATGAGGCCACAACCTTAAAAATACCGAAAGTCGGAAGGTACCGTTCTATGGGGGCTATATTAAGGCGTGGACCTGTACTGACAAATTTCTGGAGGAAAGTTTCATAACTCCATTAAAGACTTAATACACTAGTACCTCGATTTGCGTTGCCTTAATTTCCGTTGCCTCGATTTGCGCCGTTTCGATTTTTGTTAAGCAAAACATAACAGATTTTTTTTCGATTTGCGCTGCTCTGAATCGATTTGGGTTATTAACAAGTAAAAAGTATTAGTCGGCTTTGCTAGCAGAGATATACCCTCAGCCTGTGTGGATTGAAAATTTGTTCTCCAAAAAAAAAACTTATGCATTTAGGGGGGTTTTCAAAATTTTGGGCGTATGAACCGACAAAATATGGATAGGATTTAATAACATAATAACTCTGTAAACATGGCCACTAGAATAACCTTAGGTAAAAATGTCAAAAGGATCCTCGAATAGACCGTTAACCACACAAAAATGTTGAACATTTGTGTGGGTGATACCCCAAAGGATTTGACAGATAGGGCTCAAATTTGAACATAAACTAAGTTTCGACAATATTTAGAGATCCAAAGTTTGGACCAAATCGTTTGCTACGTCCAAGAAATATGGCGCGTACCATTTTATTTTCGAACTTTTTTGGGGATATACCGGAAGGAGTGGACCTATTCGAATTTCATCTAATATTCAGAGAAATATTACGATATTCAAAGTGTGGAGAACGCAGTATTCGGTTCAAGCTCTCCAGCCACTACATATGGTGTCATGGGTTTTTTTACACATTTCGGCCTGGACTTGCCTCTGAAAAAACTCTTACTGCCGTAAGTGAGGGAGCGAATGCAAGTTGCTTCAACAAAAATCAAAGTGAATCGAAAGCAGGTCTTTAAGTGACTTTATCAAAAACTTTGTGTGGGAGGTACCCGAAGTAGTGGACAAATATTGTCCATATTCGAACCTGATCTATATCTGGTAGATATATTAGGATGTGTAAAATATGGACCAAATCGGTCACTCCCATCAAGAGTTATCGTGCGCACAATTTTTCCGAACATTTTTGAACTTTTACGGGGGAGGTACCTAAAGGAGTGGACCGATATGGCTTGTCTTCGAACTTAAACAAAGTTTGATCAAAATATTACGAAGGCCACATTTTGGACCGAATCGGCAGATCCGTTCGAGAGTTATATTGCGCTGCAACCACTATACAAGGCTATTTTCTGAGGAAGTATTGATTTGCCCCTAAAGGGGCAGTGAATAAAAGTTGTTACAACAAAAATCAAAGAGATTCGAGAGCAGGCCCTAAACTTAACTTTTCCGAAATTTTGTTGTTGGAGGTACCCGAAAGAGTGGACTGATTGAGTCCATATTTGAACCTCATCTATGTCTGGTAGAAATTTCACGACGTGCAAAGTGTTGGCCAAATCGGCTACTCCCTTCAAGAGTTATCGTGCGCACAAATTTTCCGAATATTTTCGAACTTTTGTGGGGGAGGTACCGGAAGGAGTGGAACGATATATCCCATCTTCGAACTTAAACTAAGTTTGGGCAAAATATTACGAAAACCAAATTTTGGATAAAATCGGTTCATCGGTTAGGAAGTTATTGTGCGCACCAGCCAGCCAGATAGACGGACGGACATTGCTAAATCGCCTCCAAATTTTCTGAAACGGATTTCGTCCAAACATACTTGGGGCCTAAATCCATTATTTCAATGAGGCACATTTTGCCCGTATGAAAGTGTATATACTCTCGTTAGCATAAATGCTGAGGGTATAAAAATAAATAAAATCATCAACTGCCGTCATTCTGAATACAAGGTCGTTCATGTTCTAGCTTCCTCACATGTCTATTGGGGGTTTATTGTAACTTATAAGTAATGGAACAATGCTGTGTGTATCCTTCCATCAATTAAATACAATTGCTGATCGTCATATATATTTAGAGGAAAATGGTCCGATCTGTTTACAATTTGAAATAAGGTCGGCATTTATGACGTAGGTTGTGAGAGATACCACGGAACAGCCCTTATAGGCTTAAGGCGGCGCATGACCTATTTTTAATGAACGGACGGACACACGGACACTCATCTCAAAATCTATTATATAAAACTCAAATCAGCGAAAATTTGCAAAAATATAATTCGAAAAATTTATTTACAACATTTTTATGTTTTGGTTTATCATTATTTGAAATTTCTAAAAAAATATTTTAATAACGACATTATTATTTGGGAAAGTAAATAGCGAGGTACACCGTGGTTATAGGGTAATCAAATGCATGGACGAGTTCTCAAAAGGATTCTTGGAGAAATGTATCGCAAAGATCAGCGATGCTTGGGAAGACATCAGCCTGCGGCTGATACCAGCCCAAGATATCCCTATGAGACCTCGAGCCAGAGTTTGGTTGCCCAAGATAGACTGCGACGGCCCCAAATTACTGCAAGGTCTGGCGAAAATGAACAAAGACGTTCCAATGGACGAATGGTCTGTAATCGCCATGGAACCACCCAATAATAATAGTATGAGCTTGGTTCTCTCGATAACAGAGGCCGGAGTAGAGGCACTGGAGAGACTAGCAACAAACTGTTCTTTGGCGTAAGGGAAGCCAAAGTAGAGATACTACGCCCACTTGGCCCGAACGGAGAAGACGATGGTGTTGACGTCGACGATGCCGAAAAGCTGCTCAATAATATGCAGCTAGAGGGGCCATCCACATCATCCCCCCATTAAAACTATGCTTAAGGTCGTTCAGATCAATCTGAAGCACTCTAGGGTAGCTTCAGATAACCTGAGGATCCTTCTGGTGGAGGAGGATCTAGACATAGGCATTATACAAGAACCATACGTCTTTGAGAATGAAGTAAAGGGACTTGATAGCAGAGAATACAATACATTATACATGAAGGATAAAGGTAAGCCAAGATCATGTCTAATTGTTAAAAGAAACATAAATGCATTTCTGTGTCCTCAGTATAGTACAGCGGACTTCACCGTGGCAAGAGTGGAACTGAAAAATGGTAAACAGTTCTTTATCGCATCCTGTTATATGGCTCACTCAAGGGAAGCACCACCAAGCGAGGTCTTGGACACCTTGGGAGCCATACACACACACAACACCGTTATCATTGGCTGCGACGCAAACGCAAGACATACCCTGTGGGGTAGCTCTGAAATCAACGACAGAGGTGAGTCAGTTTTAGTTATTAATACTAACAATCTCACTATATGCAATAGAGGTACTAACCCAACATTTGTATTTCCAAGCTCGGATAACTTTAGGGGATGGCAAGATGTCATTGATCTAACCTTAGTATCCGATAAACGACATATTGAAATTGCTAATTGGATGGTATCCGATAAGGATTCTTTCTCAGATCACAATTGGATACTATTTAATATATCTAAAAAAGAAACGCCAACAAATTGCTTTCGCAACCCCAAAAGAACAAACTGGGAGAAATTTAATAGGGTTTTAAAAGATAAACTTCCCAGCTCTCCTCAAAAAGGCGACACTACAACATGTATTGACAAAGCTGTATCTATTCTGGAGAAATCACTAGACACAGCCTTTAAAGTATCCTGTCCAATGACACGATCGAAAAAACACTATCCACCATGGTGGACATCCGAACTCTCTAAACTGCGTAAAGAGTCACGGAAAGCTTTCAACGCCAGCTACCAAAGCGGATCCTGGCAGTCATACAAGGATAAGCTAAAGGAGTACAAAAAAACCATAGCCAAAGCAAAAAAGCAATCATGGGTTGATTTTTGCGGATCGCTAGAAAGTACCAAAGATACAGCCAGACTAAGTAAAGTTATGGCAAAAGGTCATTCGAATCCTACCTATATAAAGAGAAACAACGGCACCTGGTCCGAAAACTCAGCCGATTCTCTTGAAATCCTTCTTACCACGCACTTCCCCGGCTGCTCGGACAGTACCGGAGAAATGCGACCCACTACAGCTGTAGATAATAACAACAGTGAAGTTGATAAGATAATAAGTCCGAATAAAGTCACGTGGGCTATAAACAGCTTCTCTCCCTACAAATCTCCAGGACCAGATGAATCATACCAAAAATGCTACAATGTGCAGAGGAAATAATAAATCCCTGGCTAGTATACATCTATAGTAGATATATATCCCTTAACTACGTTGCAACGAGTTGGAGACAGGTAAAGGTTGTCTTCTTACCCAAAGCAGGAAAACGTAGTCCCGAAAATGCTAAAGACTTCAGACCAATAAGCCTTTCATCATTTCTACTTAAGACGCTCGAAAGACTCATCGACGTGTATATTCGAGAAAAGATGGACAACTCAAACATCATATCTTCTAGCCAACATGCTTATATTAAAGGGCGCTCGACGGATACAGCCCTACATGAAGTCGTTAGGACTATAGAGAAGTCCTTAGAACACAAACAATTTACTTTAGCTGCTTTCCTAGACATAGAAGGTGCCTTTAACAACGTCAGTACATCAGCTATAAAACAAGCACTAGATACCTTCGGCGTGGAATCACTCATCAGTAGTTGGATTACCACCATGCTGCAAAGCAGAGTTATTAATGCCACACTGGGAAACAATACACTGTCAAAGCACGTGAACAGAGGAACTCCACAGGGAGGAGTTATCTCGCCATTACTTTGGCTCCTTGTCATCAATGAAATTCTCAATAAACTTGACCACATGGGGATTAAGGTGGTTGCCTATGCGGACGATGTGGTAATACTCGTCTCTGGTTTGTTTTCGACCGTAATATGTGACATTATGAGCGGAGCCCTAAGATCGCTAGATACTTGGGCCACAAGATGTGGTCTGGGAGTGAATACAGGGAAAACTGAGATGGTGCTATTCACCACAAAGACCAAATATGCAATACCTAATCTACCAAGACTGCGAGGTCAGGAAATACCCCTATCAGATCATGCCAAGTACCTAGGAATCATCCTAGATTCAAAGCTATCATGGAAACGTAACGTGGAACACCGTGCTCACAAAGCAACTGTTGCATATTACGCATGTCGCAAATTGTTTGGAAGCCGATGGGGCCTCAAACCTAAAATGGTGTTATGGATGTACACCAGCATAATCAGACCAATTCTCACATATGGAGCACTAGTGTGGTGGCCAGCAGTTGACAAGAAAACAACACAGAAAAAACTATACAGCATACAAAGATCTGCATGCATCGGGGCAACAGGGGCGATGCGAACGTGTCCGGCCGAAGCCCTCAATATAATGATGCACATTTTGCCAATTGATTTACACATCAAAGCAACAGCAACATGTAATGCGGTAAGACTCCGAGCTCTAGGAATGTGGAGAGACAGAGCTTACGGACATGCGTGCATGCTTCAAAAACTTCCGAAAGAAATAACAACCACTGCTGATTACTGCGTACCTACATTGGATTTTGATCAGCCTTTTGTAATCAAATTTCCAAGCAGAAGAGAATGGAGTAATGGATCACCATTGATAGCATATGACACTAAGGTATACACGGACGGCTCCAAGATGAAATGTGGAGTCGGATCCGGTGTGTTTTCGGAAGAAGCAAACATATACACATCTACAAAGCTACCTGAGTACTGTAGTGTCTTTCAAGCGGAGATACTGGCAATAAAGGAGGCTTGTACTGAACTTTTACAGCATCACACAGCAAACTCAATAGGAATCTTCGTCGACAGTCAAGCGGCGCTCCTAGCACTAAAATCCAACGCTGTCACATCAAAGCTAGTGAAAGATTGTAAAGAAGAACTTGCCAAACTAGGGCGTCTGTCAAGAGTAGTTCTCACTTGGATCCCGGGCCACAAGGGACTTGCTGGGAACGAAAAAGCAGACGAGTTAGCTAGAGCAGGATCCGCCTCTAACGAGCTCCCAAAGGCGTCAGTAAAAAACGACAAAAATTCCTTTTATGTGGTTATGTTATATATTCTATCATATTCCAGTACCGCGAGTCAGAAGATTCGACATTACTCCAATTTCAATTTGCCGTGTTTCGTGCTTCAAAACATGGATCTTTACCATGTTTTTTCTGAACGAAATGTTAGGAAGACCAAATATCAACATTTTTTGAGACTGAACTCCAAAAATACCGCAATCGGTTGGTGTCGTTCTATGAGTGCTATGCCGAAAAGTGGACCTTCGTCGAACATTTTCGGCATGAAATGTTTGTACCTCGATCGAAGATCAAAATTACATACGTTTCTATTGTACAATGTGCATAAAACCAATAAAATATCGAAAATATGGCGGTGCTGTTCTACAATATACAGTGCCTGGCATAATTATTTTGACAAAATCTACATTTGTCTTAAAAGGCATATAATTTTTGTCAGCTTCTCCACAAAAAACAAATCGTTTCTATTCTGGTTGGAACCCGACCTCCATAAAAATGTCGTGACGATTTGTTAATAATTGCGGCCTGGATTTTGATTAAAATTTTTTATGAACGGACGGACACACGGACTCATCTCGAAATCGCTTTTTCTCGTCGAGATATGAATTTTGTTATACCACGACAAAACCAATATAAAGTACCCTTTCCACATTGTGGTGTAGGGGATAAAAACACCCAAAAATATTTTTGGTGACCAATGATAACGGAAATCTGAGTAAAAATCGTAAAATAGGGCCCTGAGCTATATCTCAAATACAAGAGTTGATGGAGAAAAACGGCTTCCGGATTTGAAAATAACTAGAAAATTTGAGTACTAAATGCAAAAAAATCGGATGAAACAGCTACCTTTTTCATTTTGTTGGCGTATGTTATCAACTTTCTTTTAAGTTGCCTACCAAAATATACATCACCGACTTTGTATTGAAATAACTAAGTTTTAAGGAAATAATTTAAAATTTTACACACAAATCAATTTTAATCCAAAACGAGGCATCTTTATAAAACCAGCCATCACACATAAAATAGAAATAAAGTCATCTGTTTTTGATTCATAAATAGCCTCAAAGATAATAAAGAAATCAGGAGAAAAAATGTAGATAAACAAAAGCTTAAGGTCAAATAAAAGTTGTCTGAAGTGAAAGAAACATTTGCAATATTTTTATTTGAAAAGTTTCTTGTTTTGTTTCCAAGTGAAATCTAAGTTTAAGTAAAACAATGCTTGCGGTCTGAAATTCCCTTGGGCATTTTAGTATATGAAAATCCAGAAAAAATGTCTCGGAAAATATGATTTTATGTAAATTTTGTTTACCAACACGCATTGGAATGTATTACTTCTGTTTGGACTTTGTTTTCTCTTATATGCGGTTTCCAAAACAAAAAACTTTGTGTTCTTCCTTCACAATACATATTTAGCATTTTTATGAATTTTGGTCACGTTTTATTGGTGTTGAAACATTTTTCTCATAACAAATTAAATACGTTCAGATTGGTTGGCCTCTTAGAATGTGGTTGTTGTGTGTGGGTGGGTTTACTTTGATTGTGGAAATCAGTTAAGTCATTTAGCGAAGAGAAAATGTCAGCATAATGTTGTGTTAATGATTTTTACGGCTTCAACCATTTTCTGCTGAAGGTGTAAAAATTAACACATAACATGATTGCGTATGATTAATAATTTAAGGGAAACACTTATACGGCATATTACGTTATGACAATGATTGAAGGTGTGATGTGTTAGCTTCCCCTTGTTTGTTTTTGGTAGGTGGTGATTATACCAATTGTATATTCTTTTTTATACTTTCCAACATAAAATGGAGGGTATAATTAAATTTGCCATTCGTCATGGACATTTCTGAGTGAAATCCGACTCTTTTTCAAAAATTTGTTGACTGATTGATTTATTTTTTGCTGTGTTCAGTATATACACTTTCATACGGACAAAATGTGCCTCATCGAAATAACGGTCTTAAACCCCATGTACATATGTTTGGACGAAATCCGTTTCAGACAACTTGGAGTCGATTTAGCAATGTCCGTCCGTCTTTCTGGCTGGCTGGTGCGCACGATAACTCTCAAACCGATGAACCGATTTGGTCCAAAATTTAGCTTTCGTAATATTTTGTTCAAACTTAGTCTAAGATGGGTTATATCGGTCCACTCCTTGGTACCTGCCCCACAAAAGTTCGAAAATGTTCGGAAAATTTGTGCGCACGATAATTCTAGAAGGGAGTAGTTTCTACCAGACTTAGATGAGGTTCCAATAGGGACTCAATCGGTCGGCTCCTTCCCGTACCTCCCACACAAAATTTCGGAAATGTTCAGTTTAGGACCTGCCCTCTAATCGCTTTGATTTTTGTTGTAACAACTTGTTTTCACTGCCCCCTATACGACGGTACAAGTTTCATCAGGCGCAAGTTCATACTTCCTGAGAAAATAGCCTGAAAGTTGCAAAACCCCCTATGACACCATGTGTAGTGGTTAGAGAGCAAGGTAACTCTCGAACGGATCTTCCGAATTTGGCATTCCTAATAGTTTATCCAAACATAGTATAAGTTCGAAGATGGGCCATATCGGTTCACTTCTTCAGGTACATCCCCCATAAAAGTTCAAAAATGTTCTGAAAAATTTTTCGAACTATAACTCTTGAAGGGAGTGACCGATTTGGTCCATACTTTACACATCCTAATATATCTACCAAATATAGATCAGGTTTAAATACGGACTATATTTGTCCACTCCTTCCACACAAAATTTCGGATAAGTTCACTTTAAGACCTACTCTCGAATCACTTTGATTTTTGTTGAAGCAACTTGCATTCGCAGCCTCAATTACGAGAGAAAACAGTTCGAAAGGTGTAAAAACCCCCAATGGTGGCAGTGGCTGTCCAAATTTAGCTTAATTTCTAAAATGGCCCATATCGGCCCTCTCCTTACCCTGCGTCTACAAATGCCAGTATTGGCAAGACAATAGCAAAAATACAAACCTTTTTCACAAATACATTTATAAATGTTTAAATATGTATAGAAGAAAGTATGAGCAGTTTAGGTTCAGTTCGAAATTCCTTTGGAAATGTATATTGCTCGTTGTGGTCCTGTTTACAGCGATATTATGTTTTCCGTGCACAAGCTTCCTGGCATACTGATCCAAAATTATACAGTGGCCCACTGAAATGACTAGAGAAGATATGACTCTCAAAAAATATCCACTTCCATAATGGACCGAAGAGTGCAATCTTCGATTTTCTTTAAAATTTTTATTAAGCTACGATCAATTACAAAAATTTTAAGTCCTAATAACAAATGCTTCACATTGCAAATAGGTTTCAATCAGGAATTTTTTGGTCAAAACCCTATTTTTGAATTTTCGAAATTTTATTTTTTTTTTGCACAGAATAATAAAAAAGTCATCTGAAAATAATTAGTTTTTGTAAATAACGTTAGTATTCGTTGAATGGCGCAGTACCAAAGTTGACACTTTTTTATTTAAAAAATAAAACAGACTTTGTGCTGTAAAATATACAATTTTTGTTGTATTGCGTCGCTGCATAAATATACAGAAGTGAGACCAAAGTTATTATAAATCGGGAAGCTGTTAATGAGTACTTTTATAATATTTACAAAAAGAACGATGAAATTTGTAAAATTAGCGTAGTAAAATCAATGTTTTTATATATACTAAAAATTATTTTTTACAAATATTTTTTAAATATACTTAAACTTTTAAAAAATGTCCAAATATGTCCACCTCCAAATTGAATTTGAAAGATAGCAGGGGGTATGTACTAATAAAATCAGAAGTAAAATCGTGCTCAAATTTGCCACAGTTAAAATAAAGTGGATTTTTCTATTTTAAGATGGGAGAATTTTTTGTAAATACCTGTTGTGACTGCACATAATATCCAATTGAAATAGAGCGGTAATACCCACATCTATCAACCGATTATCCTTAAAATTCATATTTAAGGGTTTCAGAGTGTAGAAAACAAGTATGTATATTTTTTTTGAAAATAGGTCCATTATTTGTCGTAGCCCACACATAAAAGTACCGCCCGAATTTAGATATTTTGTGGATTTTAGCGACACTTTATGACCGTTTCGGCTGAAATTTGGTATTTTGACCTCTTCGAAGATTTTAACCCTTCGTACCAAAAATTATTAACATAGGTCAATGTTTTGGTTAAGACCCCACACAACGGGACCACCCTGTTCAACAAATTTTGGCAGTTTTTGGTCATTTTGGTCGATAAAACGTAAGAATTGCTGTTTGTACACATTTATTATAAGTAATAATTAATTTCAATACAAAATGGACGTTGAAATAGTTTTGGCCACAGAATTTGGATTTGGGACCATTGTGCATTGGTATAAAGGAAAAATTGTATTGACAAATTTAAAATAATAGAAAAAATTGTTATCATTTGAATCCCACTACCAAATAGGACTTACAATTTTTGTAATTGATCGTAGTTTATTACAAAAAAATTTCAAGAAAATCGAAGAGTACAATCATTGCTAAAAATTTTAATTTTTAAATATTATATCGCGAATATTGCACCCAAGCAATTTTTTTCTATTTTTTACCAATATTAAAGAAGTTATTAGTATTTCTTTGCATTAAGTTTCTCTGGAACTTCAAATGAAAAAAATCTCTGAAAATATACTGAAATGTTTTGCTGATGAGCAGCGTCGCCACAGCAGAAATAATGAAAATTAAAAACCTGATTTTGAGAAAGTGTCCGATTTCACTCAGAAAACCATCATCATTAAATTCAAAGTTGATATATGATGTACGCCAGTCCGGCCTTCCGTTTGTCTGCTAAAATCAAGATACAGCTCGCCATATTAAAAATAGAGCTTTACAATTTGATACAGGAGTTTCTATTACTCCTAGGATGTTTGGTATTGAAAATGGTTTATACCGGTCTACGGTTTGTTATAGACCCATTTGAACGGCACCTCCCGCTTGTCGGTATTTTTGAGGTTTTCGCCTCATTATCCCACCAAAATGGCTGATATTATCTATTCGGTCCTCGTTAGGGCCACAAAACTTTCCCAGAGAAATTTAGCTATACGAACATTTTCTGAGTAATTCTAAGTTTATTTAGAGATATAATTTTTTTCAGTGTCGCTTTCTGTTATAACCTCCACCATAGTGTAGAGGGTATACTAAGTTTGTTTTTCCGTTTGTAACGCAGGAAAATAATTATTTGCGACCCTTTAAATAGTTTTTCCATAGCATAACTGCAGTATTTTGAGGATTTTCAGTATTTTGAGGATTTTAGCTACAATTTTTAACCGAAGGTCACAACACTTCTTTTTAGTATTTTGGGGATTTTACCTACATTTTTTGACCGAACTATCTGTAATTTGTCATTTAAGTTTCCCAGTAGTCACAAAATAATTGAAAACAATAGGTCAACGTTTTGGAATTGGTCCAACATAATAGTACCTGCCGATTTTCGGCATCTTCAGGATTTTAGCTACATTTTTTGGCCGAACTCCCTGTAATTTGGCATTTGAGATTCCCTTTGAGCTAGAATGTTATATTTTTGTACCCGAGTGTTTTTCTTTAGGCAGGTCAAGTTCGAAGATGGGATTAACGGCTCAAGTTTTGTTATAGCCCCCATATAACGGTACCTCCCGTTTTTCGGTATTCTGAGCATATTAGCTACACATTCGAGCCGATCTAGCTGTAATTTACCATATAAAGTTCCCTGTGGTCATGAAAGTTTTCACCATGTAGGGGTTCCTTCTGAATTTCAGAATTTTGAGGATTTTGTTTACAGAACTATCTGTAATTTGAAATTTAAGATTCCTAGTAGACACAAAACTTCTGCAACAAAAATTGGTAACATCGTTCCGTGTTTTGCTATAGATCCCTTATAACGCTAACTCCCGATTTTTTTTTTCAGGATTTTGGCAACAATTTGTAACCGAACTAGCTGTAGTTTAACATTTGAGGTTCACAGTGATCAAAAATCTTCTACAACAAAAATTGTCAACTTAGGTCCATGTATGGCATAGCCCCCATTTAACGGTAAATGTACCCAATTGACATTTTCGGGTACATTTTCTGAACTAAATTAGGAATTTGGGGTGTCCATGTCATAAAATATCTCCACCTAAAATTGTGGCCAGTAAGAAATACCTAAGAGTACTTTATGGTGGAGTACATATAATGTTCATCGCGGCCGACCTTAACGAGTTTTATTTGTTTCTTTTAATTTTGTAGCAAAACAAGTGTAGGCATAGACTTTATATTACTAAACCATCTACATAATTATACCATCCATCATAATATGAACGGTATTATTCAATTTGTCATTCCGTTTGTTACACATCGAAGTATTCGCCGGAGACTCTATAAAGTATATATATTCTTGATCAACATAAAAGTCTAAACCGATTTAACCATGTCCATCCGTACGTCTGTTGAAATCAAGATACAGCTTGCAATTTTGAAGAGAGAACACTATAATTTGGTATAGAGGTTTCTATTACTCTTGGGATGTTTGGTATTGAAAATGGGTTATATCTGTCCACGTAATGATATAGCCCCCATAGAACGGTTCCTCCCGATTTTCGGTACTTTGAAGGTTGTAGCATCAACATCCGAGCGAAATGGCTGAAATTTGTTATTTAGCCTTCGTTATGGGTATAAAACTTTCCACCTGAAACTTGTCGGTACCACGTCTTTATATAGCCTCCATAGAACAACACCCCCGATTAGGTCCACGCCTTCATATTTTGAACGTGAGGGCCCCAATATCCCACTGAAATTGCTGAAATTTGGTTTTAGTAATCGTTATGGGTATAGAACATTCCACCTGTAAAGTGTCGGTATAAGTCCACTCCTTCATATAATCCCCATAGAACGGTACATACCAATTTTACGTATTCTGAAGGTTGTGACCTTAATATCCCATCGAAATGGTTGAAATTTTGTATTTAGTTTTCATGGGAGTATAAAATATTCCAGAAGGGAGTTATCAGTATAGGTCCAGGCTGGCCAAGGAGAAATCGGCGACTCCCACCACAAGGAGGGTGCCATTCTCCTTCTTGTGGATAACCTCCCATCTTTTCACGGTTAAAGTCTTATTTAGGTTAGGAAAAACTTCGAGCATGCGTTTCTCAATCTTGTGCTGCCCAATTTTTAAAGTTACACCAAACTCTAATTTTGGCAATCTTTATTTTGCTACTTTCCCTAGGAGTTACTAGGTTTTGGTAATCTCACCGAAAGTGACTGTTTCAGCACGAGGGACGAAGTGGAACATTCACAGGCCCGTCTTTAACTGACTACTGACAATTTCACTTGGAGAAATATCCCAATTTAGTTTTCCATGGGAGTATAAAATATTCCAGAAGGGAATTATCAGTATAGGTCCTCGTCTTAATATTGCCCCCATATAAGTGTACTTAGTCATCTTTGGGGCCAAAAGACTTTCCCCCAGAAATTTATCAGAACAAGTCCACGATTTGATATAGCCTTCACAGATCATTAGCTCCCAATTTTCGGTAGTTTGAAGGGTTTAGCCGCATTATTCTACAGGAATATGTATGTTGGTTTTGATGTAACCCTATAGAAAGTACCGATTTTCGGGAGGTTGGGAGTACAAAACTTTCCCGCAGAGAATGTTCGCTAAAGATCCACGTTTTGATATAGCCCCTGTAGAACATACCACCCGATTCTCGTTATTTTGATGGTTTTAGCCACATTATCCTAACGAAATGGTTGAAATTCGGCATATACAAAAGCATATACCAAAAATAATATAATTATGGCGTGTCAAAATATTTATGCAGTTTTGCTGTTGCCTCCCTATTTAAACATCCGCCTCCCTAATCAGAAATGAAACTGGAATTTCTTTGGTTCATTAATTTTTATTTAGGTCAAAGAAATAACATAAGATGTTAATATTCCGTTTTATGAATACTAATAATATTTATATCGTCTGCCTAGCACGAAAATGTCGTAAGCCCATTTTTAGAATTTTTTAAGGAGGGGAAAAAACATTCCACCGCTTTTTGTATTAAAAATTTTATTATGGTGGTAAAAACAGTATTCTTCGTTTATTTATTCCGCTTCAAAACCTGTACTTTGATCAAATTCCATCACGTGTGGGAGATAATTGAAAATTTTCTACCTGGGACTTACGACCGTTTCCTTCAATTAACGGATTTTTCAAAATAAAATATTTATGCTTTACTCAAAAATGTGGAAAGGGTTCTTTTGCCCAATATTATTCATGTATAGACATCGGATTTTTGCATGTTTTTTATTTCCCATCCGATTGGACTCAAATTTTGGATCTAGGCGTTTTAAGGGTTAATTTGGGGTCATATCAAAAACATGCAAAAAATATGCAAAACATATGCAAAAAATATGCCAACAAATATGCAAAATAAGCAAAAAATATGCAAAATATGCAAAAAATATGCAGAATATGCAAAAAATATTCAGAACATGCAAAAAATATGCAAAATGTGCAAACAGTTTTTGGCCGAAAATCGTCATAAAAGTCGTAAAATTGTCAATTAATGTTAGAAAAATCGTCAAAAATCTTTAAAGTGTTCTAAATTAAGATAGTTGGTCGTTTAACGTCGATTTTTTTAGCAGATTATTGTGTTATCGAGACCTCTTACGACAGTGTGGTGTAGGGTATAAAAGTATGGTATTGTAATACAATTTTTTATTATTAAACTATGCAAAAATATAAAATTTGATAAAATATCAAACGTTCTATATAAAATTCAATATTTTCTTTGTTATAATTTGTAGCGTTGGGCTGGTTATTGTTCAAAGGAACCAAATCGATGTCGGATTTTTTAAGGCGGCAACCGCATAAAGTTTTTAGTTTGGTCAGATTTTAAGACTGTCAACGTTTGAGCACAATTGGAATATGTTAACATGTGCCACTGGGGCCTCGACTTTATGAAAATCTCTATTTTGTTGGCTATTTAGCGATTTCGGCGACCCATTTCTCTGTAATGGTTAAAGCTTTTTGTCCATATTAAGCATTAAATTAAAGGCCATTCTGTTCTTAACATTTCTTGCTCAACAACAAACTAGGTAAGTATTACAGAATTCGAGATAATAAAGCCAATGTCCCGAAAAACGTGACTAGGTACGCCTTTGTGCGAAAATGGAGACTATTAAAAAACATTTTCTTCATTTTTATAAATTTTTGGAATGAAAGCAAATGTTTTTCGTTCTAAATTAAATTTATTCGAGAGTCAGACATCATGTGGTTTTGGAGCTATCTGGGTACAGCTGACTACTTGAAGAACGCTCTGCTATGTAGTTCGCAACTTTCAAGTTGTTTACCATCCTTTGCGCCTCCTGGAAATTCGGAGTTAATGTTTAATCTCTTGAACAACAAGAATTATGCCAGACCTTTTTCTAGGATTTTCGGCAGTTGCTCTGTTGGAAGTTTGGATCGAATATTTCTGAAGAAATTTGAATCTTTGCTTTGTTAAGATTTTTGTCGTCTTTTGGCTCTTTACCGCGTTTTGCACCGTTGGATCAAACAATGCCAAGCCAACAAGTTCAGGACTAAGATCCACAGGTGATTTATTATTTTGTTATTTCCTTTTTCTGATACTTGTTTGTCTATTTTTTCATATTTCAATACATTTTCAATGAGATCTAGCTCTTGTTTTGATGCTAAACGTATCGTAGAATCTGAAGAACCATCTGTCCCGAAAACAATCAAGCGTGGCTTCAAGAAAATCGTAACTATGCAATTGTCATTGGTGCTGGACCCCTGTAAGGTGTATAGGAACGTTACTAGTTTCATTATGGCTACAGTAGAAGCTATCGGAGAGGATCCCTACAAATATAAGATCTCTAGAAGCTTTATCCGTGAACAGCGGAGAATAAACCGTGAAAAATAAACGCAGCAGCTTCAAGGAACGAGGCTATTTGTGTGCACTGGCATGCAAAACTTTTACCAGATATTCTCAAAACAGAGAAGAAAAAACAGGTTGCTGTTCTGGTATCACGTGGGGATAAAGAACAACTCCTAGGCGTTCCTGAAACTGACAGTAGCTCCTGGGAGAAACAAGAACTAGCAGTGTACAAATGCCTAGAAAAATGGGGTCTCACCAGCTCGAACAGATATTAGGTCGAGAGCTTCTGTACCACCGTACAAACTTGTTAGAAAATTGTTGAGAGGGATTTTTGACTGCGAGTTTGGAAGCACATCCGGAAATCAACCAAACATATTCAAGCGATTTCTATAAGAATAATCTGCAATTGACAAATCCAAGTTCGAAGTAGGCGAGTGTGTTTTAAAACTACTGCCCAGCCCACTTCCCAAGAACAAGAGGCCGTAGAAGCACCTTGCGTTTAAATCGTTCGAGACTGGACGCCCCCAGAATGTTTTTTCTATTTTATTTATTTATTTGGTATCCCACACGACAACAACTGAATGTTATAAGTGAGAGTTTGGGCTATTGATTTTACAAAACGTATAATGAACAAGATAATGTATATATATATATATAATATAGGATATATTGGGTAATCGTTATCAATAGGTTAAAATGAAATAAGGACAATCGATTGAGTTTAATACAAAACAAGTAAAAAAGCATTAAGTTCGGCCGGGCCGAACTTTTCATACCCTCCACCATAAAATATTCTGAACTAAAATGGAATAATTACTTTTCATTCCTGTCCCCAACTTTAAGTGGGTACGTTAAAATGTCAGATTATGTTTATGTACATTTATGCTTCATTGGGGAGGCCCTTTTTTATGGTGCCTATATCTAACTATGTATGTTGACAATTTTTGGTGGGCTAGAAATTGGGAGATACTGTTATAAAGGGGTCATAATAAAACATGGGCCTATGTTGACAGTTTTTGATGGGAGCCTTTAATGTGAAATAACTCCTAATTCGGTTGAAAAATTTAGCTAGAATCTTAAAAATATCGAAAATCGGTACATAACGTGGGAACTTCAAATGTCATTAACAGCTAGTTCGGAGGTATCTGGGCTATACGAAAATATGAACTTAAATGAACCGTTATATGGGGGCTATACCAAAACGTGGACCTATGTCCACAAGTTTTGTCATATAAGTTTATTGACATTTAAGAACTTTAAATGTCAAATTATAGCTACATCGGTCTGAAAATGTAGCTACAAACGTCAAAACACCGCAAATCGATGGTACCGTTATATGGGGGCTATACCAAAACGTGGACCTATGTCCACAA
This sequence comes from Musca autumnalis, assembly GCF_047663935.1. Taxonomy (NCBI): domain Eukaryota; kingdom Metazoa; phylum Arthropoda; class Insecta; order Diptera; family Muscidae; genus Musca; species Musca autumnalis. The sequence goes on from NW_027411755.1 coordinate 58,963,678, forward strand.
GTTATGTTATATAAGTTTAAGTGTCAAAATATAGCTAAATCGGTCTGAAAATGTAGCTAAAACTGTCAAAATACCGTAAATCGGGGGTACCGTTATATGGGGGCTATACCGAAACGTGGACCTGTGTCCACAACTTTTGTTATATAAGTTTATTGACATTTAAGAACCCTAAATGTCAAATTATAGGTACATCGGTCCGAAAATGTAGCTAAAAACGTCAAAATACCGCAAATTGGAGGGTACCGTTATATGGGGGCTATACCAAAACGTGGACCTATGTCCACAACTTTTGTTATATATGTTTATTGACACTTAAGAACCCTAAATGTCAAATTATAGCTATATCGGTCTGAAAATGTAGCTAAAAACATCAAAACGCCGTAAATCGGGGGGCACCGTTATATGGGACCTATGTCCACAACTTTTGTTATATAAGTTTATTGACACTTAAGAACCCTAAATGTTAAATTATAGCTACATCGGTCTGAAAATGTAGCTAAAAACGTCAAAATACCGCAAATCGGAGGGTACCGTTATATGGGGGCTATACCAAAACGTGGACCTATGTCAATAACTTTTGTTATATAAGTTTACAGACACTTAAGAACCCTAAATGTCAAATTATAGCTATATCGGTCTGAAAATGTAGCTAAAAACATCAAAATACCGTAAATCGGGGGTACCGTTATATGGGGGCTATACCAAAACGGGGACCTATGTCCACAACTTTTGTTATATAAGTTTATTGACACTTTAGGACCCTAAATGTTAAATTATAGCTACATCGGTCTGAAAATGTAGCTAATAACGTCAAAATACCGTAAATTGGGGGGTACCGTTATATGGGGGCTATACCAAAACGTGGACCTATGTCCACAACTTTTGTTATATAAGTTTATTGATACTTAAGAACCCCAAATGTCAAGTTATAGCTAAATCGGTCTGAAAATGTAGCTAAAAACGTCAAAATACCGGAAATCGGGGGGTACCGTTATATGGGGGCTATACCAAAACGTGAATCTATGTCCACAAGTTTTGTTATATATGTTTACTGACACTTACGAACCCTAAATGTCAAATTATAGCCAAATCGGTCTGAAAATGTAGCTGAAAACGTCAAAATACCGGAAATCGGGGGGTACCGTTATATGGGGGCTATACCAAAACGTGGACCTATGTCCACAAGTTTTGTTATATATGTTTACTGACACTTACGAACCCTAAATGTCAAATTATAGCCAAATCGGTCTGAAAATGTAGCTGAAAACGTCAAAATACCGTAAATCGGGGGTACCGTTATATGGGGGCTATACCAAAACGTGGACCGATATATCCCATCTTCGAACTTGATCTTCCGACGGCTAAAAAAATGATATTCCCCAATTTTCAGCGAAATCGGTCAACAAATGCGACCTGTATGTTGCGAACGGACGGACGGACGGACGGACGGACATGCATAAATCGACTCAGAAAGTGATTCTATGTATATCCCTAGAAGGAACTATGGGTCTATCTCGCTTCCTTTTGTATGTTACATACAAATGCACTAACACATACTACCCCTTACCACATAGTGGTGTAGGGTATAAAAATAGTGAAAAGGATATTCAGAAATATTTTTAGGTCCAAAACAAGACCTAAACCGCATTGAAGATTTACTTAATACGAAAGGCATTCACAAACAAATATCAGATAAAGGAAATAACAAAATGATAAATCATATGTGGTACCTTAGTCCCGAACTTATTGGCATTGTTTGATCTGATAGTGCAAAACACCGTAAAGATCCAAAACACGACAAAAATCTTAACAAAGCAAAAATAGAAATTTTTCCAGAAATAATCGATCCAAACTTACAAAAATAAACTGCCGAAATTCCTGGAAAAAGGTTTACCAAGCATAATTACAAGTGTTCAAGAGATTAAACTTTAACTCCGAATTTCTTGAAAAAGATCCTGCAACTTGGCCACAGAACATCAATTACTAGGAGGGGTAAAGAATGGTAAATAACTTGAAAATTGTGAGCGACATAGCAGAGCAAAGAGTCGAGTTCATCACCAAGTTGTCATCTGTACCCAGATGGCTCCAAAACCACATTATGTCAGTCCCTTAATGCCCGTAATTTCAACGCGTAGTTATCTATGAGTTCACAGATATATCCCGTGTAAGCAACATTTTATAATTTCAACGCATAGGTAACGTTACTGAGTCAAAAACGGCCGTGTTACTTACACCAAGGATTTTAACTGGTTAATCGTTGCCAATGTGTTAAAAGTTGTAAAACACTTCTATGTGACAATGATTTTGCGAAATCATGAATGAAAATCACCAATATTACCACATGATTTCAAAATTTACACGCCTCGTAAATGGCATGTAGAAATTACCAAACGCGTAGGTAAAGATAACTAATTACGGGCATAAGTAAGTTAAAATATGTATGAACAAAATGTAAGCGTTTGTCGTTGAAGCCATACAATGAATGTACAAATGTCCATCTTTGTAAAAACAAAATTGCATTTGAAAAAGGAAATATTTGATGTATAGCGATGCCATTCCACGGCCGATATGTCTGATGAGTCCCTACAAAAGGCGAAACATGTCACATAATGGTGGTTGTGGGGGTTCGACTCCAACGAGAAATGAATTAAAATTAATATTAAAATAGATCTTCGCCCTAATTGGCAATATTTTCAAATAAAGTTAAATATATTCGTTTTCATTCGCAAACATTTGATAATATAGGAAGAAAAAAATTGTATTTTTAAATAGACTCCATTTTTTCCCTAAGGCCTTTTTCGGGACATTGGGTTTATTATCTCGAATTCAGTAACATTTACGTACATTGTTGTTCAGCAAAAAATGTTAAGAACAGAATAGCCTTTAATTAAATGCATAAAACGGGCAAGTAGCTTTAACCGTTCCACATATATGGCCGTCGAAGTCGCCAAATAGCAAAGAAAAAAATAGATTTTCATAACTTCGAGGCCCCAGTACCACGTGCTAACATATTAGAATTGTGCTCAAACTTCGGCAATCTTAACATCTAACAATACTAAAAGGTTTAGGCGGCTCCCCGGCTAAAAAATCCGAGATCGTTTTGGTCCTTTGAGTTAAAACCAGCGCTATGCTACAAATTAAATTAAGATGCTACAAAAACGAAAATATTGAATTTTACATAAAACGTTTGATATTTTATCAAATTTTATATTTTTACATAGTTTAATAACAAAAAATGGTATTACGATACCATATTTTTATACCCTACACCACACTGACGCAAATGGTCTCAATAACATAATAACCTGCTGAAAAAACCGATGTTCTACGGTCAACAGTCTTAGTTTAGAACACTGTTATGTATTTTTTGATAGTTTTTCCAACTTTAAATGACAATTTTACGACTTTTATGACGATTTTCGGCCAAAATCTGTTTGCATATTTTTTGCATATTCTGCATATTTTTTGCATATTTTTTCCATATTTTTCATATTTTGTGCATATGCAAATTATGCAAAATAAATACGAAATATGACCCTGCATTTGAATTTAGATTTCTTTGAAACGAATTTTGGTCCAATCAGAATCTTCGTATCTTTAATATTAAAAAATATGCAAATATGCAAAATCCGATGTCTATTCATGTAATATCGCGAAATATTCATCGCAGACCCCCTTACCACTTTTCATATCTCGACGAGATAAAAATTGATACTTTTTTAAATACAATTACTATATCTTTATTCCTGGATGACACGTTCCACCCACTTAAGTTATATTTGAAAGAGGAACTCTTGACCTTTCCATTGCAATGCATTGATGGCAATTATATAGATGTACATGTTCACATATATGAGTTTCAGCCTAATATATACCGGGATTGTTTGTAGTGTAACCATATTCACTCTGAATGATGCATTTATAGTTCAATATCGACAACATTTCCCACCAAGGAAGATGCTAATAATTGTGGAAGATGATCGGATAGTACTTAACAGGTGAAAATTACCATATGGAGTTAAATAAGGCGAATTTAATTTTAGGTCTATATTTATGCAGGACATATTTCGGTACAGCCCTATATATATCTGGATGAGAACTCCAATTCCGCTATTACATTATTAATTTGTTGAGGTAAACTCTTCCACTGATCCGAAGAGTTCTGTTCAAACAATTGATCTCAATTTGGCATGTATTTAAAACCTCGCAGATCAGTAAATTTTGCACAGTTTGGAACATTCTTAAAACTTTTAAAAAATGTATGATTCAAATATATACAAATGTATGAACATATGGCTCGGGATTGCGATGGACTTGCAAATGCTTATATAATCAGCGGAAACATCAACCTTTTTGTTTTGCAAAGCACAAATGACGGATTACATATAAGCACCATATATAACATAGAATTCCTGATTTAGTTAATAATGTTTAGTAAGATATACGACAAAAACAATAAAAAATTGGCATATTTGTAAAAAAATTTGCAATATTAGTGGTATTTGAACACATTCATCTTCGCAATTGGCATCAATTAAAAGGCCAGAAGAACATCTTTCATATTCAATGCGCTTATAAAGGAAAATAGCTAACAAGTATAAATTTCCATTGCAAAATAGAAACTATCAGATTTTTATGCAAAAGTATCATTCGATTATCATTCAAAGGTGTAGGCTGCTTCTGTGCATGTACGCCAACCATGGGTGGCGTTTATCATTATATCTGAACTAACCTAGCTGTAGTATTCTGAACTAACCTAGCTGTAGTATTCTTTTAAAATAAAAATTTGCATGTGGACTTACGACCTTTTCGTACTCAAATTTCTACATCTTGTGGACTTACTACCTTTTCCGACAAGTGTAAAACATATAGAAGAACGCGACATGAGCCCATTTTCTTTACCTTATACGACGTATTTTCACTTGTACCAAAAACGCGGTTTTCACAAAAAGTGGACTTAAGAACTATTCTTGTAAAGCAGACGATATGCCTTTAGGACAAATGTGTATTTTGTCAAAATAATTATGCCAATGACTGTAGTATTCGACATGGGTATAAAACATGCCTACAGAGTATTGTGGGTAGAGAGGCACGTTTTTATATTTCTGCGATTGAAGAGATATTGCGGGTTCATAGAAATGGGTAGAAAACCCCCACGGCCCGGCCGAACTTAACGCTTGTTTATACTTGTTTTCTTTTATTTTGAATTTGATTTTTATTGGAAAATAATATGTGTGTTCGTTTACTCAAAATTTGTACAAATTGTTACTGGATGTTGTTCGTTTACTCCACAGTACAATGCAAAATACCTTAGTCGATTACAAGAATTTACTGGACTTGTGCAATATATAATTGTTCCACAAACATCCCACAAGGGACAAGGGAGACTTCTCTCATATCAATGAGTGCACCCCGATTCATATTAGCTCAATGATATGGGACCTACAGTTTATCGCCGAGTCCGAACGGCGTGTCTAAGACACCACTTTTGTAGAGAAGTTGTACATGGCTGAAATACTCAGGAAATGTCGCCAACATTACTGAGGGGTATTTTGCCACCGTTGAAAAGTGTTTTGGTGTTGCCTGGCCGGGGAATGGAACCCACGACCTTATGTGTGCAAGGCGGGTGTGCATACCATTGCACCACGGTGGGACTTGTGCAAATTTGTACTAATTATTGAGTAAACGAACACACCTAATATTTGGTTACATATTTGATATTGATAATATACATATACATTTTCATAATATATGTATGTATATTTCACCTTGCGATTTCTTCTTAAATTATATGATGTATATAAATATTTGACATATTATTTTTTTATGTTTATGTGTTTCAGAAAAAAATGTATTTATTGCACACTTGTATGTAAAAAGTCAATTAAAACTTTATATCAGGAACATGTTTTCACCCATACGAGTATATTCATTCTCAAGGTTTAGTTTACAAGTTATCACAGGGGGTACTTACATACATTTATATATGCATTCTAAAGTAGGAAGACAACACACAAGAGACAAATGAGTTCTTGCATGTGTATTTATGAATATGTATGTAGTTCTCCTGGTTTCTGATTTTTCAAAACTAAGTGCATTTGCATGCACTTGCTTACATTTATGCATAGTTTTTCAATATTCTGTTTTTAGTTGTTTCTTTTTCTTTACCTCTCCTATACATTTGTGAATGAATGAATGTAAGTGATAACTTAGAATTTGTGAGAGTTTTTTTTGTTTTTAACATGGGTAAGTGTTTTTATTTTCAATTAAATAGGAATTGAAGTACATATAAGAAAAAAGTGTGATGCTCAAATGAGATGATAAAAAATTGACAGAACGACTTGGATAATTCGACAGATAAAAATATGTATATTTCAGAAACATAGTGACATTAACTTTTTTATTAGCTAGCACTTACCACTAGCCTTACTATTTTTTTATTTTCGCTACTGAACAAGCCACCACTACGTAGCTATATCTAAACATGTAAGAACGGCGTTATGTTCGACCAGGCCGAACTTGTTACACCCTCCACCACGACTTGTATTGAAGTAAAATGGAATAATTAGTTTCCTTTCGTTGATTGTAAAACAATATGGCTAACTTTCAAAACACCGATGTTCGGAAGGTACAGTTCCATGGGGACTATATCAAAACGTCGATCTATACCGACAAATTTCTGGCGGAAAGTTTTTAGACTCAAAGAACACTAAAAAGCAAATTTCCGATATTTCGGTAAAACCTTCAAAATACCGAAAATCATAAGGTACGCTTCTATGAGGGATACAGAAACTCGCGGGCATATACTGCTAATTCTCTTCTGGAATATTTTATAACCCCATAGAAGACTAAACAACAAATTTCAGTTTTTCGGTGGGATATTGACGTCATAAGCTTCAAAATTACGAAAATCGGGAGGTACCGTTTTATGGGGGCTATATCGAAACGTGGACCTATACCGACGAATTTCAGTCAGAAAGACTTTTACCTCCAACAAACAGTAAATAACAAATTTCAACCATTTCGGTGGATTTCTGTGCCAACAACCTTCAAAATACCGGAGGTAGCGGTCTATTGGGACTATACTAAGGCGTATACCTATACCGACAAATTTCATATGGAACCTTTAATACCCAAAATGGAGACCAACTACCAAATTTCAGCTATTTCGGTGGAATTTTGAGGCCACAACCTTCAAAATACCGGAAATAGCGATGTACCGTTCTATGGGGGCTATATGAAGGCGTGAACCTATACCAAAAAATTTCATATCGAACGTTTAATACCCAAAATGAAGACAAATACCAAATTTCAGCCATGTCGTTGGATTATTACAACCTTCAAAGTACCGAAAATCGGGAGGACCGTTTTATGAAATCTGTATGAAGGCGAGGACCTATACCGAAACATTTCATATGGAACGTTTAATACCCAAAATGAAGACCAAATACCAAATTTCAGCCATGTCGGTGGATTTTTACAACCTTCAAAATACCGAAAATTGGGAGGTACCGTTCTATGGAGGCTATATGAAGGCGTGGACCTATACCGACAAATTTCTGGGGGGGGGGGGAAGTTTCATACAACGAATACTTAGTACCACATTTCATCCATTTCGGTGTGATAATGAGGCTATAACCTTCAAAATACCGAAAATCGGGTGGTACCGTTCTATGGGGCTATATCAAAACGTGGACCGATATAGCCCATCGGCAATACCATACATCCTAGGAGTAATAGAAACTTCTATAATAAATTACAACAAACCCCCCGTTCAGTCTTTGGGAATCACGATTTCTGAAAAGACTTGAACCAAAAAACAAACAAAAAAGTAAAATAAAGAATGTGGCTCTGCCACAATTACCAATCTATATATACAGCGACCACACAAAACAAGACACGATCCCGAACTCGACTTCAAAGCAATCTTCTAGATTTGCTCACAACCGTTTGTCCTTTAGCAAATGGTCCATCGATTGGCATCATTAAATTCGGACTGTCTCCATCCGTAAAAGTCTTCCTTCTGTAAAAGGCTGTCATACTATTAGTTGCGACCTCAGGGCATCTAGGTTCCATTCCAGCTACGCCTTTGGCAATAACATTGGACGAACTAGGTCCACTTTTGGTTTTCTCCTTGGACGAACTAGGTCCATTTTGAGAAACAACTTCCGAAAAATTATTCGATTTAACTTTGGACGAACGAGGTCCACTATTTACTACGGCTTTGGACGAACGAGGTCCTTGCCTAGAATATGAATAGGACGAACTAGGTCCTTTCATTGATTGGGATACGGACGAACTAGGTCCCATTCCCTTTAAATGCGGTATTATATCAACTGATCGTACAACCATATCATTTTTCTCTTCACAACGTTTAATTTGTGGACTGTATTTCATAACATGAGGTAGCTCACTATCTACCAAAGTGCAACATGAGATCAGAGAACTTGCCTCAGAAATTGGTCCCGTAAGAACCCAACCAAAAATAGTTTCTTGGGCCACTAGAGAATTCAAACATTTCTACGAACCCCATCCAACAAAATCTGAGGATAAATGTCTCCTCCAATCAGAATATCTATTTGGCTACTTTTCCCAAATTTGGGATCAGCCAACGGTGCAATTCCCAACGAAATATAATTAGGTATATCTATTGTATAACTGGGCAAATTCCCCGTTAACCTGGGCAAAACATAAGCAGAAACGTCAACATCGCATTCCTCACTATGGGGAGATTTCAAAACAAAGTTACATTGTTTCACTGAAGATCCGGCAATGGCATCATTCAGTCCTGAAACCCTGGTATTGACTCTTCTAACTGCCAAATTGAGACGCTTCTGCAATTTTTCTGTTATGAACGTAGCCTGGGATCCTGAGTCGATAAGTGCCCTGGCAGTATAAATATTTCCATTAACATCAATGTTAACGATTGCTGTACCCAATAAAATTTGATTTCTGGTGTCAGCAAAACAATTTTGTATATTAACTTCGCTAGTCGAATTATGTCGAGCTTGTTGACTAGTGCTAGGCCTGATATCCACCTCAGCGTTGGAATCCAAATTCGATTGGACTAATTCCCTATGCAACATAGTATGGTGTTTTCCATGACATATGGAACAACTGGAGCTACTACGACACTCTTTTAGTAAATGGTTACTACCAAAACACCTTATGCAAAGATTGTTCCTTTTAACAACAGAGAATCTATGGTTCGTGTCCATCTTCAAAAATTATGTACAATATTTCAAATTATGTTCCTCTGAACAAATAATGCATGACCTTTTGTTAGCCTTTGACGAGTATTTCATTCCTTTACTAGGAGATGACAACTTTTGAACTTCGAATGCCTCAGGCTTGCTAATCTCAATCGAATTTGTCAGGTCATAAACTGTTTCCAACGATTGGAACCGAGCAGTCAAAAAAGTATCCAAATCTGACCATTTGGAAATCTCAGTCTTATTACTGACTGTTTGCTCCCACAACGACAAGTAAGAGGCAGTTTGGTGGAGCACAAAAACACAAATATTGGGTCCCAACTATCAATATCAATTTGGTGTAGCTTTAGGGAAGTAATGCAATTATTGACATCCCTCTGCAGCTTTTGATTTCACCAGCAGATTCATTTTTTACAGCAACCAAATTAAAAAGAATCTTCAACTGGCTATTTACTAAAATTCTCTTGTTCTCATATCTGTCCTTAAGATTTGACCAAGCATTTACGAAACCATCATTAGTCAAAGGCGATTTTTTGACTATTTCCAAAGCTTCCCCTTGTGTACTTTGACGCAAATAAAACAACTTCTCCACTGGAGTAATTGACTTGCAGTCGATATACACTGCGGTAAACAAGTCCCGGAAGGACGGCCAAGATAGATAATCACCATGAAAGATTTCTGTGGTACACGGGGGTAAACGTAAACGATGGTCACCAAATGAATTCTCCAAGCGTTCAGCTCGGTTAGGACTAGCCATTGTAGGAGACAAAGCTGATCGATCGACAAAGGATTGAGACAACTCACTCATTTTCGCTGCGCAACTCATGTATGCATCTCTGCACTGCCTATAAAGACCAGATGCCTCTTTCCTTTCCTGAGCTACACTGCACTCAACACATACGTCTTCATACATTGAGTTGATTCTAGCCCAAAGCCTATCAAGTTCATCTTTTCGAGGCTCAACATCATACATAGTAACATTTCCCTTGGCCATGGTATCAAAATCAGCCTCAGATCCCAACAATAAAGCCACAAGCGCTTTAAATTTCAGAAGAATTTTTGATTCTGCCATTTTCACGTCAATAAGATTTAAAATTTGAACAAATACAACCAACAAAACTGTATCAAGTAGTTAGAAAAGCAACAACTTCAACGAAATTCAAACAAAATCGTGAGTGAAATGTTTTCACCAAACTCCAAAACCAAATTAAAGACAGAAAATTGGACGAAATTTGGATTATTAAACCACCAATAATTTTATAACTATATGTGAAGCAAGAATAACCTTGTTAGGACAAGTCTTCACGTTTGTATTGCAGCTATCAATAGCAATGGGCAACAACAAACAGCCCAGAAAAATTTGGATCAAAAAACTTGCAATTTCAATTAAATTAAAAATATGAACTGGGATCACTGTCACAAATTATTTTTATTTTGCTTTATTCCTCAACTTTGCTTTCTCACTTTTTTTAAAAACTATTTTAATTGAATAAAATAATAAAAATGATTTGCAAAGGATAAAAAGAAGGAAAATTAAAAAAAAAAAAAAAACACAACTAAACTAACAAGAAGAAGACCCACGAGGAATCCACGGTTAGTTGTTAGTGTTTACTGTGAACAGTAAAAACCAATAGGCAACAAAGATCCAAAAAATTTAAAATCACTTAAAAATACACAGTCTTACATAAGTATACGTACGCCCCATAAATCTCGGGTTTTAGAAAAAGTAATGATATTTATGAAATTCCAAGTACACAGGTTTATTTCGTCTCACTAATAAACAATATTTAATACAACAAAAGTATATTCCATAATATAAATAACGGTAAATTTTACAAAAAACCAAAAAATGATACTTACAAAAGTATGCATACGCCTCAAGGAAATATGAGTATTATCGTACAATTTATGGAATTAGCAGCAACATTTATACATTTTATTGTTTTGGCGAATGTGTCTGGGTGTCCGAGATATATTTCAGAGAAAAAAACAATAATTTTTGGGTGTTAAGTGCCGTTATTTAATGTCAAACTTCTTGTATAGCTCGTTAAAGCGGACCCTTGCTGATTTCTTTCCGTTTTAGGTATTTGAGTATACAAAAGCCACAATATTATAGATTTTGAGATCCTAGAAAGCTTTTTAGTTGACCTTGTGCATAACACACCTTCCTGGGTGTCGATAAATTTACATTTTTCCTGGGATATCTCAGGAAGTTAATAGATTCCTCGGAATTCTTGGCTCAAATTACATACAGAAGACCCTGAATTGTGTTTTAATATGGCGTTATATAATCCTTGGACACCAATTTAATCAGAAATGTACAATTATCCGATACTTTCCGACCCTATATTGACGGTAATGGTTATAACACGAAAACTACGTTGTTCACAGTGTAAATTTCATGCTTTTTGGTAGTGATTATATTTTGATGCTTTGGGAGCAGGTTTTTAACAGAATATTTCACATTTCTGATCCAATTTGTGTCCAAGGATTATATAACAGCATACTAAAACACAATTCAAGGTCTTCTGTATGCAATTTGAGCCAAGAATTCCGAGGAAACTATTAACTTCCTGAAATATCCTAGGAAAAATGTGAATTTATCGACACCCAGGAAGGGTGTGTTATGCACAAGGTCAACTAAAAAGCTTTCTAGGATCTCAAAATCTATAATCTGACACTAATATTGTGGCTTTTGTATACTCAAATACCTAAAACGGAAAGAAATCAGCAAGGGTCAGGTTTAACGAGCTATACAAGAAGTTTGGCATTAAATAACGGCACTTAACACCCAAAAATTATTTTTTTTTCTAAAAAATATATCTCGGACACCCAGACACATTCGCCAAAACAATAAAATGTATAAATTTTGCTGCTAATTCCATAAATTGTACGATAATACTCATATTTCCTTGGGGCGTATGTATACTTTTGTAAGTATTATTTTTTGGTTTTTGTAAAATTTACCGTTATTTATATTATGAAATATACTTTTGTTGTATTAAATATTGTTTATTAGTAAGACGAAATAAACCTGTGTACTTGGAATTTCATAAATATCATTACTTTTTCTAAAACCCGAGATTTATGGGACGTACGTATACTTATGTAAGACTGTGTATTTTCCACCAAAATCATGTGCACAAAAATGTCAATGCTCAATTTAAACTGATAATTGCGACACGCAGATAAATACGAAAGAAATCGCAATCCAAAAATTCCACAAATTTGCAATCCGTACAAGTAGTTGACAAACCTTCTTATTGCAAGTCTTCTATTTGACTTATCAATAGAGGAAAACAATTCTGTACAATTTTATTACCAAACGTAATAAAAAAACGACAGCCACAAATTATTTCTCAAAAAATATATTTTTTGCACTTACACGAAATTCTGAATTTTGTTCAAAAAAAATATAAAAATTTAATGACAGTCCGTCTGTCCAACACAACAACATCAACTATATAGCAGCACTAGCAATAAGCTTTCAACAAGTTTATTTCCACTATACCACAACAGCGACCACAACAATATTTTTTAAAATACAATATTTTTAATATTATTGCACTTGACCACTTTTTGTAAAGATAAAATTAAATAAAAATTATTATTTTTGCCACTTTAATTCCCAATGGAATGAAAAACCAAAACAAACTAGAAGAGAGAACAGGGAAGAAGAAGCACAACAGTGATAGTTGTTTGTGCTTTTCTCTCATAACGTCGATCAGTTGAACCGCGTTGCCAACCACTAATTAGAAGTATTAGGTGGCCGGCCAATAATGCAATATTATTTGCAAGCGAATAAATTTAAATTTTTATAAAATTTCAGTAAAGTTATTGAAATTAATATTAAAATAAATTCATTAAGTACCTTTACCGGCAGCTGGGGAGCAAAATTGGAGCCAACGAAGAGAGAAGAAAAAAGGCACAACACTTGCAAAGGAAATAAAAAGAATAAAACCACTTTTTTTATAACCGAACGATATCGGATGTAAATAAAGAACACTTTCCTTTTATTACTTTTAAAAAGTTTCAACAAAATTCAATTTATTTTTATTTATAAAAAATGTCCAACTATTTCAAATATTTTTATTGAACCAATAGCGCCAAAAATATAACTACGCGCTCGAACAACGAAATTCAACTATTAAATATGTAACTTCAATTACAACAACAAACTAATATTCGCTCAAAATAGTACAGCTAGTGACATCTCTCAACGGGGTTGCCACACCCAAAAAGTTGCCATCAGAAAATGTTGCCACGTCGGCATAGCCGCCAGGACAAAAACTACCAACGGCGCTTCACGCACGTGAACAGTAGCGGTTAGATGACTGAACTACTGTCTAAGATATATGAATGTGGATTCCTTTATTGTCATGAAGAGAAATTTCTAGTTTTTAAATGGAGGTAGATTGTGATGATGTACGGGGTCTTGAAGTTTTTGTGCCCCCTTTGGGCAAAAGTAATATAATACCACGAACTATTGTTCGGTTCCGTAAAAATAGCGGAAAGTTATTATAAAGCACTTTTGAAATTTGTTCTTAATACAAATTTTATTTTTTTTAAGAAGCAATCCGTCTATCCATTATAAAATAAGGAAAATACCATCATACGTTTCAAGTAATGCCGCTATATCTCTGGTATGTTATCATTAGGGTGCTTTTAAAAAATCGATGTCGGACTTTTTTGTTGGCATACCTCTAAAATGATTAGTTTTGTTGGATTTTCAGATTGCCAAAGTTTGTGCACAAATGGAATATGTTAACACGTGTCATTGGGGCCTCAAATTTTCCACAGTAATTTTTATGGTGAATTTACACGAAATTGCTCTAAAGGTCACATTTATTGCTCAATCGATTCAATTTATTGCTGTTGCTAGAAAACGAATTCTGCAAAGATTTTGATATTGCTCCAACAGTATATTTGACCAATAATTTGACGTATAATGAAATAAATAAAAAAAATAAATAAATTTTAGGTAATTTAGGCTCAATGATATAGCCTTACATTAAAATCCATCCGACTTTAACAATATTTTGTAGGATTAATTATCATTGATTGGACAATAATTACGGCCATTAAAACAATTTCGTGACAATTCACCATTGGTCCAATACAAATTACTATTGTGGCACGTATTCCAATTGTGCTCAAACTTTGGTAATCTTAAAATCCAAAAAAAACTAATACTTTTATAGTGGTACCGCCTTAAAATCCGACATCGAATTTTTTTCCTTTGAGTTAAAACCAGCCTACTTGTCATTTATGTATGTACCTCAACTTATGTATGTATGGCCGGACGGCTAAGTAAGTACGTATCAGTCAGTACGTAAGTACGTAAATACCCACAGCCACTGACCAAGAAAAAAACAACAAAACCAAACCAAACACAATAATTATGCCGTATATAAAATGTATTGATTTTATATCACGAGTTTGCTTTAAAATCTGTAGGTACCGTAACGTGGGCTTATACCAAATCCTCATAAAGGACTCAAAATATTAAATTATGTTAAAATAAGTTTGAAAGAAATTTTTGAAAAAGTTTTAGAGTTATCTTGCACAATATCCGACAGGGTTTTGAAGCTTTTGGGCCATTATCTTAGGAAGTATTGACTTACTCCGGAACAAAATTTACCATTGTAAATGAGGCCGCTTCAACAATCTACTGAAAAAGAGTCAAAACGATGCGAGAGGAGCTCCTAAACTTCACTTTATCCGAATTTTGTGTGGAAGGTAACCGAAGGAGTGGACCGATATAGCCTATATTTCAATCCCATACTGGACTGCATGAAATAATACGATGCGCAAAGCCTGCTTCAATCAAAAACTCCCTGCGAAGATTATCTTGCGGATTTGCCATTTTGGTTGGTACCGTCAGGGTTTCTTGGAGCTTTTAGGCCAATATCTCAGGAAGTATGGACTTGCGCAAGAAAAAAAATTGTACAATCATAAAGGGAGCCGCAAGGAAAACTTACTGAAAAAAATTGCAAAACCATCCTAGAGGAGCCCTTAAACTTCACTTTATCCGAATTTTGTGTGCGAGGTACCTGAAGAAGTGGACAGATATAGTTCATATTCGAACCAGACCTATGTATATCTGGAAGGAATAACACGATGTGCAAAGGTTTGGCCAAATCGATTGCTCCCTTCGAGAGTTATCGTTCAGACCATTTTACAGAAAAAATTTGAACTTTTGTGGGGGAGGTACCAGAAGCAGTGGACTGATATGGTACGAACTTAAACTAAGTTTGGACAAAATATTACGATACCCAAAATTTGGTTCGAATCGGTTGAACTGTTCGAGAGTTATCGTGCGCACAAGCCAGACAGACAGACATTTTTCGTATCAAAGTGTATATACCCTTCTAGCCTAAAGGCTGAGGGTATAATAAATTCTGGGGAAAATTAGTACCCAGGGTTAGTGGTGTAGGGATCACATGGCCGGCTCTGGCCGACTATAGCCCTCTCTTACTTCTTTTATTTTATGACAATTTCCCCCTCCGAAGTCCAGGTTCCGAACCGATTTGATATGGGGTGTGTAAAACGCTTTTTTTTTCTTCTAGAACTACAACTAGCAAAGTTTTCATAAGCGAATTAATTTAATTTGATTGACAACTCTATAAGTTTTTAATGGTATACATATAAGCTTAATCGGGTACTTAAAACCGGTTCAAAAATCGGTTTTAATCCAGGAATATCCTGTTCAAAAATTGAAATAACCGGATCTATCCTCCAAAAAAAAATTGTTATTAACGTGTTCGTCATTACAAGAGCTATTTGTGGTAAATATTTCAGAAATAGCCCATATATCTACCTAAGCAATAACTATTTGCTATGTCTACATACTAATAAATAACCAATAACGAATATACAGAAAAACAAAACATGTTTTTTTTTCTGAACCAAAACCGAGTAAATGTAAAATACGAGAATGAAAACGGGGCAATATTGAATAGATGCCAGTGAGAACCGTACTTAAAATCTTCTGCGCATTATTTTTGTAGAACATTTGGATTCTGAAAATTCTCATCTTATGGTACTTTTACTCCGGTTCATGAAATAAAGGACTAAAAGGAAATGAAAAGAATTGAGTTACAAGGATGAAATATTCTAAGAAAAGATATGTCATTCGATTTGACTGAAGACATGTGATCTCAAAATAACGCCACAATACCGCCAAGCAGAAATATAAAGCTATTTCCTCAGGTACGAGTGCAGTTCAGAAACTTCGTAGCCTAGCACAAAAAGCAGAAAAAAGTGTTTTGGAAACTTCCATCTCTGTTATGAACACATTTTAAATTTTATTTCGATCTGGCAACTCCTTCATATAGTCATTTTTGTAGCCAAAGTGCATGATCAACGAATAAAAGTTCGTGAAATCGTAAATATCATGGGCATCTCAAATGATCGAGTCCATTTAATTTTGCATCAAGAACTACAGATGAAAAAGCTTTCTGCAAGATGGGTGCCGCATTTGTTAACAGTCGATCAAAAACGCATAAGAATGAACATTTCTCAAGCTTGTTTGGATCGAAATAAAATGGATTTTAAGCGTCGTTTCATAACTGTTGATGAGACATGGATCCACCACTATACTCCAGAGACAAAAGAACAATCTAAACAATGGACTGAAGCTGGAGGAAGTGCCCCAAAGATACAAAAACAATTCAATCGACAAACCTTATTCTCCTGATTTAGCTCCCAGTGACTTTTACTTGTTCCCAAATCTGAAAAAATTCCTTGCTGGCAAGTGTTTTACCTCAAATGAAGATGCAATTACAGTTGTAAACCACTATTTTGAAGACCTTGAGGAAAACTATTTTAATCAAAGGATAGAATTGCTAGAAATGCGTTAGGCTAAGTGTATTAAAGTTTCAGGAAATTATATTGAAAAATAAAAATATTTTTGAAAAACTAACTATTCTCTTTCATTGATAGGCTAAGAAGTTTCCGAACCACGCTCGTATTATAAAGGAAAAATCAAAAGGTTTTTAATGCGATATCTTAGAAACTTGACCTAAGGCGAACATTTCCTCAAAAGGAATTTTCCACCCCCAGACTTTGAGTTCCATTTTGTGTCACAGTGTAATAGAACGAATATGTTCACAAGTTAATTCAATTTTATATAATAGCCCTCGTATTTGTAAATTTGCTTTTTCTCGTCAATCCAAAATGAAGTAAAATTATCAAACATTTATATAAATAAACATATGTGTGGACATTGTACATTTTTAAATAAAATTGCACTTGTGTAAAGTAAGTGAATATACAATTTTGTATTTTTTATAAGCACTTTAAATTTTTTCCATTTCCTTAAACACAGATAAAATGAGAAAGTCATATGTGTATATATGTAGTCGTGGTAATCACAAGTACAACTGCATATAAAAGTAATGATGTAAATTAAGAGAAAGTTTGCAATGGAAATATATGAATGTTGTTATAAAATTGAATATTAAATATATTTTATTAAAAATACCTGTGATGATTTTACAGAAACGTAAGTTATTCTTTTTTAAAAAAATCCATTTATATATATGCGTATCAACAAACATCTCTTGTCTGCCCCCCCACCTCATCAAGTAAATGTAACTGTGAAACTATAACAATTTCAATAAAAGTGATTAAATTTAATTACACAACAATTTCCTTGTTATTTTATTACTTTCATTTCCTGTTTATTGCTTGATGTTGTTGTTGTTTTATTGTTTCTTTTGTTTTGTTGTTATTTTTTCTACAATTCGTAGGAAATAGGGAAACATTTGGTAGTTTTATTTGATTGTTTTTCTGCAATTTGTCATCTCATTCTTATTCAATTTATGTTTACATATTTTTCCTATTACAAACAGCCAACAGAATTTTCTACCGCCATCTACAATTCTGTTCTGCAGGCATCCGCATGTGTTTTCTTCCACAGTGAACTTTATTGACTTGAAATTACTTGAAACTTTATATGTTTTTCAATTGTATTTTTGGCTCGTTTTAAAGAAAATATAAAAAACATGGAAATGGTGGAGGTCTACCCAGTTGGTAATTTAGGAGGCAATGTTGACAGTATGTGGGTGGTACATATTAAAAATAACAAGTAAGAAAGGCGTTAAGTTCGGCCGGACCGAACTTTTTAAACCCTCCACTACAAGTATTGACGTGAATAGGAAAAATTAGTATCCTTTCGCTCATGAAAGTGCTAAGATAGCAGGAATGCAATATCTTAGCTGATAATACTCCCTTTAAAAGAGCTTTTCCTCTAGCAACACACGATATTAAATTACAGCAAGCTCGGTTAGAAACCTTGACAAAAAAAAAAACTTGAAATACAAAAAATTGGGCAATACCGAGTAGAATTAAATATAGACATATATGGTTGGTTTTTTTGCGAGTACATTTTCTATCTTCTGAGAACACAAAAGGTGGACCTATATTATTTGTCTTTTTAGGGGAATTGTAAAAATGTTTGTAGCGAAGACTAAATACCAAACTTCAGTTATTCCGCTTGAATAAAGTGGATAAAAGTGTCAAAATATCGATAATCGGGAATACCGTTCTAAGGCGGCTGTATAAAACGTAGAAATTAAGGAAATTTAAGGAAGGTTTTATACTTTAACGAAGACTAACTACCAATGAACCAAATATTAAAGTATCGAAAATCGGAAGCCACGCTTCTATGGGGGCTATATATATGGTATACGTGGAGCAATACTAATATTACTCTTTTGGAATACTTTATACCCCTATGGAAGACTAAATACCAAATTTCAGCAATTTCGGTGGGATATTAATGCCCAGCCTATGGTCAACGAGATAATTGGACCATAGCAATGCGGCTTTAGACCTGGCAAGTCCACCATTGAACAGATATTTTCCCTGCGGCAAATCCTGGAGAAGACTCAAGAGATGCAGATCGACACCTACCACCTTTTTGTCGATTATAAAGCAGCCTTCGACAGCCCGCTGCGTTCAAAGGTATTCCAAGCCATGTCTGAATTTGGTATTCCCGCAAAGCTCATCCGCTTTGTAAAATGACTTTAACTGACACGAGGTCCTCAGTTAAAATAGGAAAAAACCTCTCCGAAGAGTTTGGTACCAAAAGAGGTTTCAGACAAGGATACAGCCTTTCGTGTGACCTCTTCAACATCCTGCTAGAAAAGGTTATACCAGAAGCAAACGTCAAAAGAAGTGGCACAATCTACACCAATAGTCACATGTTACTTGCTTATGCTGATGATATAGACATCATGGGCCGATCAGTAAAATAATTAACTGATACCTTTATAAAGGTCGAAGGAGAATCTGCTAAAGTGGGTCTGGCGGTAAGTGGTGAGAAGACAAAGTTGATGGTGTCGACGCGCAATGCGTCCGTTGAGCTCGGACCGACTGTGGAAGTTGGTCCCTATAATATTGAGGTAGTAAAAGACTTCGTCTACCTCGGCACCTCCGTAAACACAACAAACGACATCAGTTGTGAAATAAAAAGAAGAATTGTATTGGCCAACAGATGCTATTTTGGTTTAAGTAAGCAGTTTAAAAACAAAGCCACATCTCGTCTAACAAAAATAACGCTCTACAAAACACTGATACTACCCGTGCTGATGTATGGCTCCGAAGCCTGGGTACTTGCGCAAGCAGACATGGCAGTGCTTGGTGTGTTTGAGAGAAAAATTCTTCGAAAGATCTACGGACCAATCTGCGTTGACGGTGAATATCGACGTCGCATGAACCACGAGCTGTATCTGCTATACAACGACATCAATACAGTTAAACGTATCGAGATGCAGCGATTGCGTTGGCTAGGCCATATCATAAGAATGAGCGATGATGAACCCGCTAAAAAGACGTATGCATACATGCCACATGGCGGTGCACGCAAAATTGGCAGGCCAAGGAACAGATGGCGCAAACAAGTGGATGATGAGATGAAAAGGCGCGGTATTCCAGAGTGCAAAGCAACAAATAGAGAGGAATGGAGATCTCTTCTTAGTTCGGCCTATAGAACAAATGTTCTGTAATGGGCCAGCTAAGTAAGTAAGTAATTAATGCCCAACCTCCAAAATACTGAAAATCAGGAGGTACCCTTCTCTGGGGGCTTTATGAAGACGTGGATCTGTACCAACATATTTCAGGTGGAATGTTTTATGCCCTAAACAAATTCCAAATTTCAGTCATTTGAGTGGGACACAAAATATCGAAAATCGGTAAGTACCCTTCTATGAGGGCTATATAAAGGCCTGGATATATAGCGACATATTTCAGGTGGAAAGTTGTATACGCCTAGTGAAAACTAAATACCATATTTCAGTCATTTTGGTGTGACAAAAACCTTCAAAATGCCAAAAGCCAGGAGGTACCGTTTTTTGAGGGCTATATGAAAACGTGGACAATATGGCCCATTTTAAATACTAAAAATCCTAGGAGTAATTGAAACTTTTATACAAAATTTCAAAGCTCTATCTTAAAAACACCAAATTTCAGCCAATTCGGTGGAATATTGAGGCAACAAACTTCAAAATACCGAAAATCGGGAGGTACCGTTCAATGGGGGCTATATGAAGGTGTGGACCTACACCGATAAAATCCTGGGGGCTATATAAAGGCGTGGAAGAATACCGACAAATTTTATATGGAAAGTTTTATACCCCAAAGGAAGACTAAACACCAAGTTTCAGCCAATTCGGTGGAATATTGAGGCAACAATCTTCAAAATACCGAAAATCGGGAGGTACCGTTCAATGGGGGCTATATGAAGGCGTGGACCTATATCGACAAAATTAGAGGGAAAAGGTGAATGCCCCAACGAACACTAACCACCAGCCACTTCGATGAATTATTGTGGCCATAATACTCAAAATACCGAAATTCGGGAGGTCCCGTTCCATGGGGTCTATATTAAGGCGTTGACCTGTACCAAGAAATTTCTGGGGAAAAGTTTTATACCAACAACAAAGACTAAGTACAAATTTCAGCCATTTTGGAGAAATATAGAGGCCACAACCTTCAACATACCGAAAATCGGGACGTTCTATGGGGGATATATGAAGGCGTGGACCTACCCCGATAAAATCCTGGGGGAAAGTTTTATACCCCAGCGAAGACTTACAACCAAATTTTAGCCATTTCAGAGGAAAATTGAGGCCACAACCTTCAAAATACCGAAAATCGGGAGGTACCGTTCTATGGGGGCTATATGAAGGCGGGGCCTACACTAACAAAATTATGGGGGAAAGTTTTATACCCCAAATGAATACTACATACCAAATTTCAGCCGTTACGGTGGAATATTGAGGCCACAACCTTCAAAATACCTAAAATCCGGAGGTAAAGTTCTATGGGGGCTATATGAAGATGTTGACATATACCGACAAAATTCTGGGGGAAAGTTGTTTCGACGTGGTAATGAAGCTAAAACCTTAAAAATGCGGAACATCGGGTGGTACCGTTATATAGGGGATATGTCAAAACGTGGACCGATATAGCAATACCAAACATCCTAGGAGTAATAGAAACGCCTATACCAAATTGCAAAGCTCTATCTTAAAAATTGTGAGCTGTATCTTGGTTACAACAGACGGACATGGTTATATCGACTTAAAATGTCACACTGATCAAGAATATATATACTTTATAAGGTCTCCGATGAATATTTCGATTTGTTACAAACGGAATGACAAATTTAATTATACCATCCATATTATGGTGGAGGGTATACAAATAATTTATTTATAAATGCACTAAAATCCAGAAAACAAATTGTTCTCTTAGCTTCAATAAATAAATTATTTTTCATGATGGGATATCTGTGAAAATTCCTGCCAGATAACAATCCAATTTTTTCACGACTCTGACTCCAAATCCGCACTCGACTCCGAAAATAAATTCCACCACTCGAAATGTATTAAATATTTACTAATCAGTTAGGGTTACCTCGCTGTTATCTACCCAGTGATAATACAAAATCCAAATTACAGTCGTTCCACTGTACAAACTCTGAGATATGTTAAATCCGGAGGTATACCAAACCACGGACTTATATTGTTCGTTTTCTTTGCGGAGGTTTTCTATTCTTTGGGAGCCCGGAATACATAGTAAAACCCATTTCAGTATGAACATGTAGCAAACCCCTTCAAAATAACTAAATTTGGACGGTATCCTTATGAGGTTCTCTACCAAAACAAAGACTTACTACGAGTACATTTACAATGAGACCCAAAACATCAAATAACCGTAATTGATGTCCGCTAACACAATTTGTAATTTTTTGAGTTATCTAAAAGATCTTCCCCAACAATATGTGGGATATGAAAGCAATATTCCAAAGTGTATTATAAACAATCAATTGTCCCAAAATTTTTCCGATATGCATTTTATATTCAACATAGCTATTAAAAGGGTTGTATTTAAATTATGGACCTTAAACTGATGTAAAGAATTGTTTAATTTAACAAATTGTTGATAAATGTAGAACAAATTGTTGCCGGAAGTCGGAGTCGAGCTGTTTTCTCGACCACGTTTAAGACTCGTAAGAGCATGGCATTATATATTTTAGGATCTCCTTTCAATTTTGTGTATTCTCATTGTCTGAAATATTTGAATAGTTTCATTCCTAATTCAATTGCTGATTGTGCGAGCAGACGTTGCTTGGAAGACTATAGGAAGCTGTCATGTAATAATACGAGGGCTGCACTATAACTATCTGGACTAACAACGAAAACGTGAATATTTACCATAAAAATTGGTTTTATCGTTTTCTCAAATAGTCCCTATCATGATTTATAAATTTTTTCATGTGCTCAACCTATTTGTTCAATCACTTTTTCCACTCCGGTTGAGACACAAAGAACATGGTTTTTGAACACTTCAACAGCATCTTCTGGCGACGAAAATCGTTGACTACGCCTATTTTCGTGATATACTGAAATCAAATGAAGTCATCGGATCCACAGTCAAGGCTGTACGGCGGATGACCCATCAACTCCACGTTTTGTAAAGTCAAACAGGCGCTGGTTTGAATCGATGTATGAGAACTCGCATTGTCATGATGCATGAATGATTGATGAATGATTCGTGTCCTCTTGTTCGTTTTTCGAATTTCTCAGGAGGTGTCAGACAAACAATTTGTAGTGTACTACTAAGAATTAACCGACCTACCTACCTACCTAGCTTTCGAAGACTCAAACGGTCGATTCCTGCTTTGTTTCGGGCTCCTAGATATCCAAGATTCGTCGTCTGTGAAGATCTTATAAACGTCGTTTGGAGCACCGCGATCGTTTTTATTCACATTTTTTTGCATTAGAGCCTTTTTTGAGCGATTGTCCAATTTTGCCGGATCTAACTTGAAACCCTATCTTTATCGACATACAAAAATTTAATTTGATCGATGCACTCTTGCACGTCGAAAGTTGTGAAAAATGATCTGACGAAAATTCAATTTTTTTTGCAAAGCGTAAACAACACAACACTTGGTCGTATGACAAACTGTCCTGAGTACGTTTAGGCTAAAAATTATCAAACTTTCCAACAAATTTTAAATGGAGCCTGGCAACACACGGTGTTGCCTAGGTCAGTTAGTTTTGGTGCAGCCCTCGTATGGTTCAATTATAATTTTCAGTCGTTCACACCTTTATCTCGACCTGATGCTAAGCAGTATACTATACATACCATTCAGTACCATATTTTGACATTATTTCCAGTAGGATTATCTATATATATAAAAGAGCTTAGTGAGTGAGTGAGTGACTGAGTGACTGAAGCTAGAAAGCTGAAATTTTGATTGTGGGTTGCTGTGGGTGTGTAGGGGCGAGATAAGGCTGGGTTTTTGGAAATTCGACCTAGAAGGGTACGAAAAGCACTAAAAGGTACTAAATATGGTACCCTTTGTATTAGGCAAACGGGAAGAGCTAGAATTCTGAAATTTGGAATGAGGGTAACTGATGGAAAGTTAGAAAGATGTACCAAAGGGTTTTTGGAAATTCTACCTATATGTGTACGAAATGTTACTAAATTTGGTATCAATTGTATATTTTGAGCGGATATAGCTACAATGTTCATATTTGGAATGGAAATCAAGGTTGGGAAGTGGTGTTGATATAAGGAAATGATTTTGGAAGTTCGTACTTAAGTGTACGAGTAGTACTAAATGGTACTAAATTTGGTACAATTTGGATTTGGGTGAACGGATAGAGCTGGAAACCTGAAATTTGGAATTTAGATTACCGTTGAAGCGTACGATTGAGATATGGGTGTAGTTTCGGAAATTCATACTTATGTGTACGAAAAGTACTAAATGGTACCAAATTTGGTACAATTTGGATTTAGATAGACATGGAAACCTGAAATTTGGAATTAAGATTACTGATGGACTGAAGGATTGAGGTAGTTTTGCAAATTTTTACTTATGGGTAAACGGTACTAAATTTGATACAAAATTGGATTTGGGTGAACGGATAGAGCTGGAATCCTGAAATTTGGAATTTAATTACTTTTGGAGTGTAGGATTGAGTTAGTCTTGGAAATTCATACTTATGGGTACGGAAAGTACTAAATGGTACTAAATTTGGTACAATTTAAATTTAGTTGAACGGATAGAGTTGGAATCCTGAAATTTGGAATTAAGATTACTGATGGAGTGTAGGATTGAGGTAGTTTTGGAAATTCATACTTATGGGAACGGAAAGTATTAAATGTACTAAATTTGGTACAATTTATATTTGGGTGAACGGATAGAATTGGAATCCTGAAATTTCGAATTAAGGTTACTGTTGGAGTGTAGGATTGAGGAAGTTTTGGAAATTCGTACTTATGGATACGAAAAGTACTAAATTTGGTACAATTTGGATTTGGGGGAACGAATAGAGCTGGGATCCTGAAATATGGAATTAAGATTACTGTTGGGCTGTAGGATTGACTTAGTCTTAGAAATTCGTACTTATGGGTACGGAAAGTACTAAGTTTGGTACATTTTGGATTTGGGTGAACAGATAGAGCTGGAATCCTGAAATTTATAATGAAGATTACTTATGGAGTGTAGGATTGAGGTAGTTTTGGAAATTCGCACTTATGGGTACGGAAAGTACTAAATGTTACTAAATTTGGTACAATTTAAATTGTGTTGAACAGACAGAGTTGGAATCCTGAAATTTCGAATTAAGGTTACTGATGGAGTGTAGGATTGAGGAAGTTTTGGAAATTCGTACTTATGAATACGGAAAGTACTAAATGGTACTAAATTTGGTACAATTTGGATTTGGGTGAACGGATAGAGCTGGAATCCTGAAATTTGGGATTAAGATTACTGTTGGACTGTAGGATTGAGTTAGCCTTGTAAATTCGTACTTATGTGTACGGAAAGTTTATGTGAACGGATAGAGCTGGAATCCTGAAATTTTGGAATTAAGATTACTTATGGAGTGCAGGATTGTGGAAGTTTTGGAAATTCGTACGTATGTGTACGGAAAGTACTAAATGGTACTAAGTTTGGTACAGTTTGAATTTGGGTGAACAGATAGAGCTGGAATCCTGAAATTTATAATTAAGATTACTTATGGAGTGAAGGATTGAGGTAGTTTTGGAAATTCGTACTTATGGGTACGAAAAGTACTAAATGGTGCTATATTTGCTTCAATTTGGATTTGGGTGATCCTAATATTTGAAATTAAGATTACTGTTGGAGTGTAGGTTTGAGGTGGTTTTGGAAATTCGTACCTATGTGTGCGAAAAGTTCTAAATGGTACTAAATATGGTATAATTTGGATTTAGGTGAACGGATACAGCTGGAATCCTGAAATTTGGAAGTTAGATTACTGTTGGAGTGTAGGACTGGAATAGTTTTGGAATTTCGTACTTGTGGTTACGAAAAATACAAAATGGTACTAAATTTGGTAAAATTTAGATTTGGGTAACGGATAGATGCTTTCATGCGAAAAGTATTAATGGTATTATGAATAGAGATGGAATTCGGAAATTTGGTATTGTAGCCGCTGTTGGTGTGTATGGTTGAGATACGAATGTAGTTGTGGATATACGTGCAATAAGTGTACGAAACTTATGAATTAAATGAAACTGACACAGAATTTGGTTCAAATTGTTATTGTGTAAAGGGGTAGATCTGACATTGTGAAATTCGGTATTAGTATAGCAGTTGGCGTTTATAGTGGAGATAGAGAGGAAGTTTTGGAAGTTATGTATACGGAAAATATTAAATCGCGGTTTGGATATAGTTTTGAATATGAGGAAGTAATTTTTTATAACTTATTCATATTATAAGTACTAAATTTGGTACCAGTTTGGTGTTGCATGAAGAGATATAAATGGAATTTCGAATTGATATATGAGGGTTTGTGTTGGAGTTTAGATAAGGATTTTTTGAAATGCATACAAATCCTGAAATGAGGCTGAAGGCTGGCAGATTTATTGAGAAATAGGAAATGTACTAAATGGTATTAAATTTGACGTTGGGTGTAGCATTGAAGCTGGAATTATAAAATTAGTGTGTGAAAAGTACAAATTGCAATAAGTTAGGTATTGGGCTAAGGAATAGAAGTGGAGTTCCGATTTATTATTTATTTGTCAGGTTCATTATTGGAGGTGGTCGTACAATAAGTGTACTAGAAGTATTTAATAATACTAAATATTGAAGCACTGGTATTGAGTGAATCGATAAATGAAATTTGTTATGAGAATCACTGTTGAGATCAGAGGATCAGGATCAGAATGTTTATTAAAATCCACCTTTAAATGTATGAAAGGTTCCTACATGTAATACCATTGGCATTTGGTGAACAAGTAGAGTTAAAACTGAACAAGTAGAGTTAAAACAAGTAGAGTTAACTTGTTGCCTGTTCTGAACGTTATAGTAAGTTCATTTGAAAAAGGAAAATCTATGGGGCTAATGTTTTACAAGAAGGTTCTTACACCCTGAAAACAAAAAGGCCTAAAATAAAATGTCTCAAAAATTAACTGTGATATATAGGGTAACATATTTTGAATAAAGGTTTTCTACATTTTGATATCACAAATTCCAAAATTCGGTTGGAATATGTGGATAAAAAAATGTGGATAAAATTTTCAAAATATCCATACCGTTCTATAAAACATGGACTGGAATTTAAAATCTAGGCCGCTGTTGAAGTGTAGAGGTCTTTGTTGAAATTCGAGCGAAACGCGTACGAACAGTACTTAAATAAAATTAAATATCAATTCAAACACGTATTAGTACATCAAAATTTTCACTGTTCAACATATTATATATTGTTTATTTTTATATTATTCCTTTTCCTTTTCCGCATACGAAGTAGCGGGTATTTTGCTAGTATAAATATTATTTCTCCTGCTTATCTTCTTCCTCAGCAGTTGTATGTGTCCATAAAAGACCAATGTTGAAGCATTTTGGTTAAACCGAGCTCTCTTGAGCTGAGGTGCCGTCGTCTGTCTGATTATTGTCGTTCTAGATTCAAATTACCATTTTCGTTCTAATGTGCATTATTTTTATTTGTAAACTAATTCAGCTGATCCCCGGTTTTGTATAAATCTTCTCAGATTTTTAAATACCCACATTTTTAACATATGTGGCACAATATGTCTTTTACTTGAAAGAGGGAGCAAATAAGCCATCGAATTGTCATGTTAATCACAATATCCAATTCGTTTGGCATTGTTTAATGTTACAAACGATATGAAAAACTCAGTATACCCACCACTCAATAGTCAGCTCTACAAGTAAACGTAAAAGAAAAAGAAAAGTCATTTTATATTAGTGTGATCTGAACTTGCCATAGAATATTTGATTTGGGGTGGTGTAGTAACAAAGTTTTCATCGATTTTATTTGCATCCCCTCACCCTTACTCTATCAATTGTTGCCATTTGTTTCTTTGGTTATGTTACGAATTGTCAACATCATTAAAGGTAGTAAAGTTTTGATAGTAACATTTGTTTACTGTGTGCTCACCGAAAATTTTCCCTTTAGGGAATGGGACAAAAACAATTACAACAACAAACTGATGACTGGATAAAAATCGATAGAAATACTATAAAAATATGTATTTTCATGTATTCTCTTTCGAATGAGGGGAACAAAATAGAGGTTTGTTTACAAAAGTTTTAAAATAACATCTTACATGAGTTGGCGAAGGTAGAAGAGAATAACAATTGGCAGAAGAAAAATAAATAACAGTAATAAAATTAACGCTTAATATAAAGATTGGGTAGTGATTCCAAAAAGGAACAAATAAATTTAAACTAAAGAAAACAGTAAGATATTGATTCGATATACATACATATTTATTTGTTTATTTATTTATTAATTTATTTATATATTTATTTACTAGAAGACCCGGGTCCGCGATGCTGACCCGTTGTATTGCGTTTTAATTATAACTTTTTATGGAGTTTATGCTTTACATATCTTAGGGTTCATTGTCAAACCGAGTTATTCATTGAGGATTTTAAATTTATCAACAGGTTTTGTCGGCAACCTTTCTTTTCTCTTACGGACTTTGTCGGATTTTTTCGCCCATTGATGCTGTTTAGGATTTATTATCGTCCAAAAGCGATCTAATAATAAAAGTTAAAAAATGGTTAAGTTATATTCTCCCACATATTGAGACGTATATGTTTTTAGTTTTTCATGGCAGATTGAATGTTGAACTTCTCCATTTAAGGAAATTTGCAAATATGTCGTTTTTCTTAATAGGGGAGATACTGCGCCACCTTTGAAATTCATGCCTACATGTACCGCAGCACATTGCACAAAATTTCGTGAAAATCGGTTCGCAAGTTTTCGAGATATAACATAATTAAAAACTGGCCGTGGTCGGGACTTCGGACACCAAGAAAGAACATTTGATTGGGGGAGCAACCAACGTTGTCTCGAAAATTAATTTGCAAGCCAATGCATACATATGTTTAGGCCCCCGAAATTCATCAACAAATATATAGCATTTTGTACAACGGGTCATTCCTGAACATCTTCTGAAAATTTAATGAAATTATGTTCAATAGTTTTGAAAAAATGTATTGAAAAGAGTGGGCGAGTTCATCAGTTTTCAAGACATAACATATATAAAAAAGTGAGTGGTCCGGTATTTTGGCTCCAAATATGTACCTAAGGTCGGAGACAGAACCCCATTGTCTCCCAAAATAATGCTGAAACTGATATAATCATAAGTTTGACAAATACATATAGCGTTTGAAACAAATGCGTGGGAAGGTACACATTGCCACGGCAGACCTTGAGCATTTGCTGACAATTTCATGAAAATCGGTTTAGTTTTTTTTTTTTTTTTTGGATATAAAACATGTTTAAAAAAGTAGACGTGGTCGAGTCTTTAGACTTAAAAGAAGTACGTATGGGAAATATTGCCAATTATTTCACATTCCATTTCCAAAAAATTGATTTTTTTCTTTTCGCGCTACATTAACGATGTTTGGTACATAGGTGAAGAAACAATTCCCCAGTACAAATCCGCTCGCGAACAAATTTTTGATTGTTGCGGACAAATGTTATCGCGGTTTTACTTCTGCTTTTAAGAAAAAATTATTATAAAAACGCTAATTAATTTATTGAGCACAATTGTCACTAAAAAGTTATCACGAAGTGACGTCATTAAGTAGATTGCATAATATTTGTAAAATGTTACTCAACATTCGCAGAATTTACAAAAAATTCACAAAATTTTAAATATAATCCGCATTTTTTGAAAATAAAGGTCCATATACCCGTCAAAATTACAAAAAAAAAATAACACTTTTAAATAAAGACTTCACGGGGAATAAAACGAGACCAAACTTATAATCATCGGAATAGTAGTTAGGATATTATAGCCAAAATAAGCTCATATTTGTTACAAAAAACTAATTTTGGTTTGAAATAATAGTTTTCACATGTATTCTAAAGTTGAAAATATTGGAAAAATTCTATAGGAGTACTTCTTTTATTTTTCTTGAAACTGCCAAGAAAATTGGCGGATTTTGCTTTATCTCCATTCACATAGAGGGTTTCCCTTTGAGGAAAGTTATCGGGTTGTTGAAATAAATCATTAGACTTCTTAAACGGAAATAGAGTTCATATAAACCGCTTTAACTTATATGCATTATTAAAATGTGTGTAAATCGCGTAATTATCAAAATCGTTTTGTCCGCATGTGATTTTCATGTACAGCAAGACCATATCTTTTAATTTGTATATATTTTTCGAAATATAACTTGGACGCTTATATGTAGCATCGGCTGCATCTATGCTTTAGTTTAGGTTAGGTTAGGTTTGGGGATGTGTAGTCAATATATATGTATATTGACTACGCCACTCGGAGACCTTTCGGTCCATTGTGATCATCCATAAAGAAAAAAAGGAGGTTCAGAATTACCTGAAAAGAGAAGAGAAAAGAGAGAAGAATAAAGAAAAAAGGGGGGTGTGGTTTGGAGAGTAATAATAAATGAATTAATTATAAGAAATAATGAAGATGTAATAAAGACAGAGAGGGTGGTTTTTTGGCGATGGTGGAAAAAACTGTCAGAGAAGTAGTTACGCTTATGGGTCGCGCCGTCCCAGCCACTTTAGATTTTTAATGATGTTGTTTATGATTGTTGGTTCCATGTTTGAGTAGAAGGTTAAGCTTGGAGGAAAGCGTACTCCTGTTAGTCTATACCGCTTTCGAGTTAACATCGGGCAACGACATAGAATATGCTCGATCGTCTCCGTTTCCTCCTCATCTTCACAGAGCCTGCAATAGTCCACGCCATCATCCTGCCATTTGCCGATAAAAGCTCGGATGTTGCAATGGCCGGTAATGACTCCCGTCAATACCCTGATTTCTGACTTACTCAGACTTAAAAGCGAAGTTGTTCTCTTTGTTGAAAGATTCGGCCAAATGGCCCTTGACACGTTGCACCTTGGTTCATTATGCCATAGTTCCTTGGCCTGTTCTTCAAAGAACGTCTCCACCTTCCGAAAAACGTGACATATGGGTGGTTTAATAGAAACAGTGATAGCTTGACTTGTTGATTGAGATCCGTGTCTTGCCAATTCATCTGCCTTCTCGTTTCCCACAATGTCACAGTGACCCGGTACCCAGCAGAGTCGGACAGCGTTAGTTAGGTTCGCCAAAGCAGTTCTACACTCAAGAACGGCCTCAGACTTGATATTGGGGGATTTGATGGCTTTAAGAGCCGGCTGACTATCAACGAAGATAGTCACCGGTTCAAAGATTTCAGCATCCAGACTTTTTATCAACTCTGCGGCCATTTTGATCGCGAAGATTTCTGCTTGGAAAACGCTACAGTCGCTGTTCAACCTATAAGAGTACTCGAGGCAAAGCTTTTCGCAGTAGACGCCAGCTCCGGTACCTTCTTCCATCTTGGAACCGTCTGTATAGAAAGCCAGACCGTCCAGAGGAGGGTTACCACGGATCCAGTCATCTCTACTAGGGATAACGACCTCAAAATCATCAAATCTATGGATTGGTGATAAGTAGTCGCTGAACTTCCCCTGCTGATTTAAGCCAAGGTTTGGCCCTAGCTCTCGAAGAATGCATGCATGACCATAGGTGCTGACACGCCAACGATTCAATTCATGTAGCCTTAGAGCACTACGTGCTGCTTGACCTTTGATGCTAATTCTCGTGGGCAAGAGGTTTAGCATCGCGTTCAGAGCTGCTTGTGGTGTACTTCTAAAAGCTCCAGTTATCAGGATCGAGGCTGCCCTTTGCACCTTGTCTATGCTGCCCGAGTTCGATTTCTGTCGAAGCGCATGCCACCAGACAAGACATCCGTAGGATAGGATGGGTCTCACCACAGTATTATACAACCAGTGTATAATAGCTGGATTTAGACCCCAACTTTTCCCAATCGAATTCTTACATGAATAGAGTGCGATCATACCTCTCTTCGTCCGTTCCTCGACGTTCCTTTTCCATCTCAGTTCAGAATCCAGGATTGTACCTAGGTATTTGGCCTCAGGAGATAGATGCAACTGCACTCCATCCAATGTTGGTGGTATGAAGTCGTCAAGCTTACGCTTTCTGGTGAACAATACCAGTTCTGTTTTCGTTGGATTTACACCAAGGCCATTTGTGGTGGCCCAACGAGACAGCTTTGATAAGGCTCCTTGCATAAGCTCCGAAATAGTGGACAAGAATTTGCCAGTTATTAGTAAAACTACATCATCCGCGTATGCGACAACCTTGATGCCCTGATTGTCGAATTCCGCCAAAATATTGTTTATCACAAGTAGCCACAGCAGCGGTGAGAGTACACCTCCCTGGGGAGTACCTCGTGTTACTGCCTTCCTTGTTGTCAACTCCCCAATACTGGAATTTATGATCCTGCTCTCCAGCATTCTCTTTATCCAGCAGATCAGGGTTTCCGGGGTGTTGACCGATCTAAGCGAGAGATGAATGGATTCAAGTTTTACGTTGTTAAAGGCTCCTTCTATATCCAGGAAAGCCGCCAAGGTAAAGTTTGAGTTCTCCATATTTCTCTCAATGAAACCCACGACCTCATGAAGAGCAGTTTCGACAGATTTACCTTTCATGTAGGCATGCTGCGAGTCGCTCAGCGAGGCAGTGTCTACAAAGCTCCTAATCTCCAGATCGATCAGTCGTTCGAGTGTCTTGAGGAGAAAGGAGGATAGACTAATAGGTCTGTAGTCTTTCGGTGCAGAGTGACTGGCTTTCCCCGCTTTGGGGATGTAAGCTACCTTTACCTCTTTCCACAGATCTGGTACGCAGGAAAGAAACAAACAGGCCCTAAAGATCTCCTCCAGAATTTGGTATATCTGCGGTGCAGCAAATTGAAGCATCGCAGGAATTACTCCATCTGGACCAGGTGACTTATAGGGTTTGAATGTACTTACTGCCCACTTTATTTTGTTTCTGCTTACAACCTTATCAATGAGGCTCTCGTCCACTGACTCTTGGACTTGGAAGTTGTCACATTCAATGTGAAGGTTACTGGCATCCGTGCAGTCAGGGAAGTGGGTCTCAGCTAGAAGGTTTAGAGTCTCAAGACCTGAGTCTGTCCACGTGAAAATCGACTCACCTCTAGTGTTTGTTTGGTCTTTGCTGCCCCAGTGAAAATGGTGGGCGTTGGCGTCACATCCAAGGATAACGTTACAAACGCCCAGGTTCTCCTTCAGCAGCCTGTGTACCCCCTGATTTGGTGGATCAGGGTCCTCATACGGCATGTAGATTGAGGACAGGAGAGTGACCTTCTCCCTGCCGTTCTCCAGTCGCACCGTGCACATGTCTCCATTACTGTAATTAGATAGAAAGATTAGATTGAAGTTCTTCCTACCTACCACACAGGTCCTCACCTTGTCCCCTTCGGACGATGCAAAGACCTCGAAGTAGGCATTGTTCAGTCCAGAGACCTTATTTTTATATATATAAGGTTCCTGGACTAGAACAATGTCTACCTCTGAGTTCGTGAGGGACAGGAGTAGTTCGGCGGCAGCTGCTTTACAATGATGCAGATTAATCTGCAAAATGCGTAGCACCTGCCGCCTGCCTACTCCTACTGACTTCCGCGAGGTGGACTCAGTCGGAACCGAACCCATCTTGAACCGAAGTTCAGTTTTCCCTCACGAATCTTAAGGTACTCCTCTCCTGAGGAGTCTACCGCCATCTTAATGTTCATCCCTCCATTCTCCTTACAAGGGGTGAGACTCATTACAGTCCAGTCCTTAGTAAGGAGACCGGGGTTCTGGAGCTCCAGCATCCTCAGCAGAAGTTCCTTATCCACGGTAGGTGGGGGAACCCATGCTGGGAATACCATCCTGGACGGAATCTCCGTTATAGACACCGCAGCAATTTTTGCCCCCTCCCAAAGTTCATCAAAGCCATTAACTGTCTTCTTAAGGTACTCTTGCGAGCTCCTGTTAAGACATTTAATGACTTTAACTCCCTTGTGAAGGAAGGCGCCACCAAACTGACGGTCACCCTGGTTCGCCTCAGTGGACACAATGGCTAAACGAAGCCGAGTCTCGAAGAGCAACCAGTGACTTTCGCTGATTTTCCCGAAGGGGTCAGCTCGGTCGATGATTGCAACTAGGAGCTCGTCATCGTTTGCCACCGTGGCCGTTTTGGCGTAGGGTTTCCTACGTCCTCGCTCACGTGCCTTGGTAACAGCTTTTCCTGAGGAGGTGGACGCCTTCTCAGTACTGGTGCTGCTTCCCTTGGCTTTGTGAGCAAGGACACCAGCATAGGAGTTCGCCGTGTTGACCGTCTGAGAGATCATCGTCTTCTTTGGCGAAGGCTGAGGGCCTTCTGAAGAGCGAACTCGCTTCACAGTCTTTGACTGCGAGGACTTGTTCGTCTTCTCCGAAGTCGATGGTGACCCAGTCGATCCACCCGTCGTTACCCCCGAGTGGCTTGCGCAGGTCTTAGACACCTTCTGTTCGTCCGCTTTACCCTCATTAGTTGGGGTAGGAGCCGGATTTGGGAAAGTCACCTTCTCCAGTTGACTACTCTTACGAGAATCATTTGGAGTCGGATTATGCCCCTTATCCTTTTCCAGTCCCTTCTGGCTCGGGTTCGGCTTCGGAACAGCTTTGGGTTCCACCTTGCTGTCAGAAGCAGCAGGCTTCACCTCCACCTTTTTGCTTGTCGCCGCAGTCTCTACTGAGTCTTTGGCTGAAGCTGAAGCAGGGTTCGGGAGAAAGATTTTGTCCACCAGGAGCTCGCATCTGGGTGCATTTGGATAGATTCTTTCGAATTTCCGCATGTACTTGAGCTTGCTCTTGATGAACATGATCTCTCTCCTAGTATGCGAGCTCGCGTCCCTTCCCACGAACTTGCGCAGATACGAAGCTGCACGCTTGTAGTGCCTCGTATCTGAAGCCTCTTTGGCGGAAATTGCGTCTGCGTCGGTGTCCGTCGATGAGGTTTCCTTGGATTCCTCAACGCAGGCCGGAGACTCAGAGTCAGTGGCAATTGTTGGAGCTTCCGTTGATTCCCCCTCGATGGTCATCGACTTAGAGTCAGTGGCTGTTGATGGATCATCTCTAGGTTCTCCATCAACATCCATTGACTCCGTGGCAATCTGCCTTCGAAGCTTAGTATCGGCTGGTGCCGATACAGGACCAGACTGGTTGCGACTTGTCTGTGGTTGCGAACCCAGGCACAACCTCTTCGACCACATCACCGTCAGTGGACATGTCGTCATCAGACCTTCTTGTTGACTCAGCTGGGATCACCGTAATGTCCAGTTCGTCGTCAGTGAGGGTGAGATTGTTGAGCATGTCCTCTGGTGGTATGGTCGGAACAAGTCTCTCCAGTTGGTCAAGGAGTTCCCTACTCTGTCTCTCAAGACTGTCCCCAATCACTTTGAGATGTAGGTCGTCCCCGCCCAAAACTTCGGTCCTGTCAGCCGTGGACTGATTAACACCAGTTTTGGCTAAAGCATTATCCTTTTGAAAAACCGGTCCGTCAACAATATTTCGGGTTGTATATACTGCACTTGTAGCAGTTACGGCTGTAGGTGCCAAGGCATCCACACCTGAGACAGCCGGATCACAATCGCTTGATCTCGACGGTACGTGGCTTGTGATCTCACCAACGCTTACCGCCGGTACTGGGTTATTAACTCCCTGCACCGTAACTTTACTCCTTTTACGTCTTTTACCCATCTTAGTTGATTTATTTAAGGGAACTACCCCTATCCAATTTTGGTCCACGGGGGGTTTGAAAGAGAAACAAACCCCCAGGGTTTCTGAGATATGTGGAGACAGTAAACACCTTCAGTTTCCCTCGGGCGCTGCCGACCCCGCATATCTCAGAAACCCCCTTCCCATCCGCCACCCGGGAAGACGCGCCCAGTAGAAGATTGGCAACTCCCGTGCATCTAAGCTTTAGAAACTCTATAAAACATCTCTAATTTGCGCAAAGTACAATAAATTTTGTTCCGCATCCGGTTTCAGTGTCACCACGAAAGTCTACATCGATATATATCTATTTCAAGGCGATCAATCAGGAACCGTGGATGTAGCATTTCACACTATTTTTTGGGATAAAATTAATGTAGCTCCCTTATCAGTGAAGTTTTAAAATCTCTGTTTCCACAAAAACGAAGCTGCTGCACTAGTTTTTTCATTGCAGTGGAAACGGCCCCCAGAATACGCGATAAAATGCGCGATATTTTCGAAAACAATTTTAGGTGATTTTCCTACCTTGGAATTTCGTAGATTGAATTTCACGAGTAAAGATTTATTAGATCCGCAACGTAAAAGTCTAAAATTTGCAATCAAGTACGAGTAAATCGAATGACAATTGTAAAAATTAGGCCCGAAAAATATGATTTTTAGAAAAATGTTCGCACAAAATTTTCGTATTTGGATGCAGATTTCTGTGAAGCTGTGTAGGCTACATTCACGACACATATATCAAATAGCTCAGAATCGCGAATTCTACAATTCTATATGTGATTTTTTGACAAAGCTGTTTGCCGAACGAAATTAGAACAAAATTTCAAAAACACTTAAAATCTGGCTTCAAAATGTAAGCATCATTTAATGGTAGACAAATTTTGAAAAGCTGTACACTAGTGAGATGATCCTTATTAAGTTGCTTCAACCCATTTTTTACCCATTATTTAACATAAATGTTGCCACAGCATCCACGCAAATTAACTTTCAGTACCAATATTTTTTGCCAAGTCTAAAAACATTTCATTTTATCCGAAAGCATTTAATTTGTATAATATTCAACCACATTTCGCGAGTTATTAAAGGCTAAACCTTGGCTTCAATTATGTTAAATTTTCAAAAATATTGCCCATATATATTAATTCGTAAATTTGCAAACCGATACATTCGTTATTATTGCAAATGTAGCGTTTTTTTAATATCTAACAAAATATGAAGCCTATTTTAACAGTGAGTCATCCCTAAAAATCCCTGAAAATTTTAGTAAAATCGGTTCCGTAGTTTTGTAGATAGAACATATTTAAAAAAGTGGGTGTTGTCAAGTCTTTCGGTCCCAAAAAAGTACGTAATCTTGGAGACACAACCACAATTGTCTCGCAAATTAATTTCCAAACCGATTCATTCGTAATTATTGTAAATATAGCATTTTTCCGGGGCCATCGCCGTACATTCCCTGACAATTTCAGGAAAATCGGTTCAGTAGTTTTTGAGAAAAGATTAAAATTGAAAATTGAAAAAAGTGGACGTAAGAGTGGACGTGGTCAAATTTTCTTTGCCTAAAAACCTAAGTTTGGCTATGACCTACATTTCAAAAAAAGACTTTTCTAAATCGGTCCAGCCGTTCTAAACTGATGCCATTACCAATAAATGGCATTTGATTTTTATTAATATAGATATAGTGGGTTTAAAGAAATAGGGTATAATATATGTTTGGTTGCAAACAATTTGTATGTTTGGGTGCAAACAAATACAAACCCAAAAGCCACAAAAGAAAAACAAACACATGCACCAGTGGGCGCTTTCTGAGTGCAAGGGAGCGTAAATGTCAACGTAAGACACATTGAAATGTATGCTCACTTGCTCTCAGCAAGCGCTCACTGGCTATTTCTAACATATATACATATTTATAAATGGTGGTGTTTTTTATTGAAGGGCATAGAAAAAAGGCAAAACAACAAATACACATATATACATACAAAATTCCAAAGAAATACATAACACACTTTAATAAAAGAAAAACTGAATAAAATAAGTCCCCATTTACATTAGGCAAGTTTGATTGCGGCAAGTCTCTGTTTGTGGGAGAGACACGTAAGGGGAAGGAAATGGATAAAAATTGCTCGTACCGGCAATTTTCAGGTATTTCGTTTCATATTTTTTTCGTATTTGACATTATTGTCATTGTTTTGAAAACTAAACTTGTCGGAATAGAATTACCTTTTTTAAACGCAAGAGGCAAGTTTAAAAAGGAACGAGAAAAATTGCCGCAAGTAAACTCGCCTAATGTAAATCGGGACTTTCTTATAAAAAGTCGCACTTCTAAAAAGAAAAAAAATATATAGAAACATCGTTGAACGCTTCTCCTTAGATGTGAAATAAAACACATTTTCTTCAAAGTTGAAATCATCAGTTGGAAATCGGCATCTGGAATCAAATGATTATATAATGTAATAAATAGGTATATCCATATTTCAAATATACATACGATTTGCCAAGTAATTGTTTTCGAACCAAGAAAACTAAAATTTTTCTGTATTAATTTATGAAAAAATACTGATAATTGTGATAAAAATGTCGGTTTTTTTCTGCAAAAATTAGTTGGACAATTTATTTAAGACAAGACAAGATGTATAAATAAAAAATTACTCCACGTAATCCAACAATAATAACTAAAACCAATAACTACATGTAATGCACGTCGTCAAATAAATGTTTTCGAAATGTAGTACAGGTTCCAAAATCCCCATATTTTCGGTAAATACTTGAAAATCATGACAATTTATAAATTTTATTCTTAACAGGGATTAAATACTTATAAGTATCAACAAGTTTAGGCATCGAATATCCGTCCTAGGAGGGTTACCATATGGACCAAAGGAGTACCAGGTCATATTACATGTAAACAGGGTCCTATGCCTCTTAAACCGGAAAATCTAAAAACCAAGACGTCTTATGAGTTTGTTTAGTTAATCAGGATGGACTGCCATCAAATACAATAACTGTTAGGTCCAGCATAATTAGATCAGGAGGGTTGCCAGATCAACTAAAAAGGTACTAGATTATATAAGCAGTAAATGAGACCACCTGTGTCTCTATATAGGGCACCGAAGTTTGTTGTTTCACGTAAAATTAATATCGCAGTAGTAGACTAATATTGCTTAGAAATGTATGGGGTACAGATTTCGACAATTTTCAGGAATTCATACTAGAACTATTACACACATTTCGCGTACTCTGCAGTACTACTGTAGCATATTTTTTAAGGGGAAAATAATGCTAACGAAACAATAATGCTTCAGTGTTACCATAGAAGCCAAAACAACTTAGAGAATTCCTCTGAACTGGCTCTAAACAGTATAGACTGACAATATCTTGCATTTCTAAGCGATTTTTGTAGTTTTATGTCATATTTTGGTTTGTTTTAGAGAACTGCCTTATCCCTTAATTTAATTTGAGTTAAATAAACAAATCTGAAGCCCTGGTTATGTATTCAGATGTTCTCATTT
This sequence comes from Musca autumnalis, assembly GCF_047663935.1. Classification (NCBI taxonomy): domain Eukaryota; kingdom Metazoa; phylum Arthropoda; class Insecta; order Diptera; family Muscidae; genus Musca; species Musca autumnalis. The sequence continues at coordinate 59,003,029 of NW_027411755.1, forward strand.
ACTGTTTATATAACTTTGTACCTTTTTAGTAGATCTGGCAACCCTCCTGATCTAATTATTCTGAAAGTAATATTAATTTTTGTTGATGACAATCCATCCTAGGGAACTAAATAAACTCATAAAACGTCTTAGTTTTCAGATATTCCCGGTTTAAGACCCATAGTACCCTCTGTTTACATGTAATATGACCTGGTACTCCCTTGGTCCAAATGGTAAACCTCCTAGTACAGACATTCGATGCCTAAAATTGTTGATACATGTTAGTATTTAATCCCTGTTAAGAATACAATTTATAAATTGTCATGGTTTTCTAGTATTTACCGAAAATATGATGTATTTTTAAACCTCCACTACATTTCAAAAACATTTATTTGACAACGTGCATTACATGTAGTTATTGGTTTTCGTTTTTTTTTTTTTGACTACGTGGGTTAATTTTTTATTTATACATCATGTCTTGTCTTAAATAAATCGTCCAACTAATTTTTGCAAAAAATCTGACATTTTTTTCACAATTATCAGAATTTTTTTCATTAATTAATACAGAAAAATGTTAGTTTTCTTGGTTCGAAAAAAATTACTTGACAAACTGTATGTATGTATGTATATGAAAAATGTATTGATGTAATTACCAATATTAAATGCGATTTCTTCCTTGTCCAATAAAATATTTCCATTCACCATTTTGATTCAATTATAATATATGTTGGGCATTTACTTACTAAAAAACACAATTTCTTTACCGTCTTTACTCAACGATGTTCTCTAGAACGCTGATGAAAAAAGACCAACATACTTAGTACCATTTTTTTTTTCTTTTCCTCTTTGCTTGCTACGTTGGTTAACAACAACAAACCACGAAACACACGTTTTTTACGCATACACATCACAAAACGTCTGCATCTCCTATTACACCATGCGCACAGCTCTTTATTAAAAACCAGCATTCCGCAGCTGCGAGAGCCATGTTGTTACTCTCTTTGACAAAAATCCTATCCACCCATAAAAAATATGTTCTAACATAAAAAAATATGTTGGTACCCAAAACATATAAAATTGAGATATGTAACAAAATGTTGCAAACATATATTTGTTTGCACATAAACAATTTATGTTTGGATCCCAACATATATTTTTTTGCAATCAGTCCCAAACAAATATTTGTTTGGACCCAAACGTATTTCCAACATATATTTTTCTGCGTGTATATATCTGCTTACAGTGACTTCAAAAAATTGCCCGTAATTCAGATAAATTGTTAAATAATTGTGCGTGAGGTTTTTTCGAATCACCTTATAATTAAGTCTATATATAATCTTATGTAGAAACTCATCACGCTATGATACAGGGACACGAGGTTGTAAAACTAGACATCGGATTTTTGCATATTTTTGATAATCATAATGCGAATAATTCGTTTATTAAACAAGAGAAGCTGGAGCTTTGAACGTATTATAGTTTATTTTCAATATGACATCGAATTTCTGTCATTGGAACAATATAGTTCTGTATAATAACGTAGTTACAACTGGTTGAAATTTCAAAAATATGCAAAAATCCGATGTCTAGACATAACCCTAATGGTAATATTCTGTATACATGATTTTTCATAAAAACATCCAATATCTGCGGTTTTGTAGTATTTAAAATTGTACTTAAAATTAAATAAAAATTCAAAACAATTCATTTTCATTTGTCATAAAGATGTTTTTTGCGGAACAAATACGAATATTTATATTTCTCCTAAAAGGGTACCACAAATCCTTGGAGACAAATGGCAAACACAACTTTGTACAATGTGAAAGTTTTGTAATTATAATGTCCATGAATAGCTTACCTTGGTTTAACTTTGCGAAGACCAGCAACATAAATAACTAAAATCTCAACAGAAAAAATAACTGCGACAGTGAACATGGAATGGTTTTACCTTAAGGGGTGCTAAATCATATGTTTATATAAATTCTTGGTAAATAAAACACGCTGCTGACCACAAAGCCATGCTGTAGTTTCCACATTTAAGTGTGTGTTACAATCTAACAATAAGAAAAATAAGTTGAGGGAAATGTGTTGAACATTGCAACATTAAAAACGAAAAAGCTATAGTCGTTGGAACAAATACACCCACATGCCAAGATAATAGCCTAAACGCGTAAACCTATGCAACAACTACACAAGGCTTTTGATGATGTCAACATCCTTAAATTTACTTTTTATGCCCTACACCACTATGTGTAAAGTGTATTATAAGTTTGTTTTGGTAAAATTCATGAAACACCGCGAATAATTCGTCGGACACCCCCAATGTGGTATACCAATCTTCCTATCTGGACGAGATAAAGCGATTTTGAGGTGTGTGTCCGTCCGTCTGTCCATCAGCGGGTGAAATGGACCAAAAACAAAATATTTATCCAATTTTGTAGCGGCTCTGTAGGTTGCATAATAATGGTCGGATCAGCGCGAAATTTTAGATTGGGTAAGAGTATATGACAATGAAAAAGCTTGCCATTTGATATGGCGATCAGATAATATTTAGAGGGTTAAATGGACCACAACTTTTTTGAAAAAATTGTGAAAATTTTTAATATACAGTTTATATCTTTATTCCTGGAAGAAACATTCCGGGCAAGTAAGCTGTACTTCGAAGAGGAACGCTTGACTTTTCTATTGATGTCAATTGTGTTGGTGAACATGATAAGATTACAGAGTTACAGCCTGATGTACCCAATTATTTGATTGTAGTGTAACCATAAACACGCTAAAGGTCGCAGTTATAGCTCAATAATCACGAAATTTTGCACGAGGTATAAGTTTAGGTCGAAGAAGATGCCTACAGTTTTGGATGATAATCTGATATTATTTGGCGGATGAAATAGTGGTGTAGGGTATCACATGGTCGGCCCGTCCGACTGTAGCCTTAGCTTACTTGTTTTATGTATGTTTTATCTCTGAAAGTATGTTTTATCTCGATTTTCCTGAAAATTTCAGAGAATGTACAGGGGTGACCCTTGGTGAAAATATGTAGTATCGGGTGCCTCCCCCACTCCCTCCGAAATTCAACAAGATGTATAGCCTATTTTCAGCATTCTCTGAAATTTTCAGGAAAATCGGTTCAGTAGTTTCAGAGATAAAACATACTTAAAAAATTGGGTAGGGTCTTTAGGCCTTAAATAAATACCTAGGGTCGGAGATTCAACCACTGTTGCCGTTGTGCCAGTTCGGAGCGGGGGGTATGTGCGTTTCAGTTCTTCTAAAATTGCCTTTTTGGAAAAAATTGGGCCTAGAATCCACAAAGTTATTTCTTACAATTAGTTTATTTGTCCCAAAAAGGAATTTTGATTTGCTGAAAGGTAATTCCCAGGGGTATTGGTGTACGGTATCACATGGTCGGCCGCTTCCGACTATAGCCTTACCTTACTTGTTTAAAATGTGATCCAATATCAGATCAAAATATTCTACAAATTTGCTCGTCATAAAATTGTTCTTTAGGTCCTAGAATACATACAAATTCTATATTTCATCTAAACACCAATATGTACAAATAAAAATACATATTAGGGTTAAACCTGTTTATCTTTTCATTTTTGTTAAAAAAAAAAAAAAAAAAAAAACAAGTAAAAAAGTATCAGTCGGCTTGGCCGACTGAGATATACCCTCAGCATGTGTATATTGAAACAATTTTTTCCCAAAAAACGTATGTATATAGGGGGTTTTAAAAATTTTCGGCGTATAAACCGACAAAAATGTTGATTAGGATTAAATAGCAAAATTTTTGCGGAGGGGATACTTAAAGGAATGGATCGACATTGACCATTATGGAAGTGGATCTCCAGCCACTACATATGGTGCCATAGGGGGTTTTTACACCCTTCGGGCTGTTTGCTCATGAAGTGTGGACTTGCCCCTGAAAAAACTTTTACCATCGTAATTGAGGCAGTGAATACAAGTTGCCTCAACAAAAATCAAAGTGATTCGGTAGCAGGTCTTAAAGTGAACTTATCCGAATTTTTGTGTGGGAGGTACCGGATGGAGTGGACAAATATAGTCCATATTTGAACCTGATCTATATCTGGCAGATATAGATCAGGTTGTGTAAAGTATAGACCAATCCGGCTACTCCCTTCAAGAGTTAACGTACGAACAATTTTTCCGAACATTTTTGAACTTTTGTGGAGAAGGTACCTGAAGGAGAGGACCGATATAGCTTATCTTCGAACTTAAACTATGTTCGGACAAAATATTACTAAGGCCAAATTTTGGACCCAATCGGCAGATCCGTTCGAGAGTTATCTTGCGCTCCAACCACCTCACACGGTGTCATTGGGGTTCTGTGCAACTTTCAGGCTATTTTCTCAGGAAGTATGGATTTGCGCCTGATGAAACTTGTACCGTCGTATGGGGGCAGTGAATACAAGTTTCTAAAACAAAAATCAAAGCGATTCGAGAGCAGGCCCTAAACTGAACTTATCCGAAATTTTGTGTTGGAGGTACCCGAAGAAGTGGACCGATTGAGTCCATATTGGAACCTCATATATGTCTGGTAGACATTTCACGATTTGCGAAGTATGGACCAAATCGGTTACTTCCTTCAAGAGTTATCGTACGTACAAATTTTCCGAACATTTTCGATTTTTTGTGGGAGAGGTACCGGAAGGAGTGGACCAATATAACCCATCTTCGAACTTAAACTAAGTTTGGACAAAATAATACGAAAGCCAAAGTTTGGATGGAATCGGTTGATCCGTTCGAGAGTTATCGTGCGCTCCAGCCAGCAAGACAAACTGACAGACGGACGGACATTGCTCAATCAACTCCAAATTGTCTGAAACACATTTCGTCCAAACATACTTAGGGTCTAAACCCATTATTTCGATGAGGCACATTTTGCCCGTATGAAAGTGTATATACCCTTGTTAGCATAAATGCTGAGGGTATAATTAATGTTCGTCCGGGGGGTTTTCTTGTTCCTTTGTCCAAAAATCATTATCATCTTCTATAAAATGTGATCGCATCGGATCCAAATATTCTACAAATTTGTTCATCATAAAATGTTACTATAGATACTAAATACATCAAAACTCTATATTTTACCTAAACACTAGGAAGTGACCCTGTGATGTATTATGACATTCTGTATCAACGAAATTATTACATAAAAACTTCAGGGGGCTACTGGCAGCAATTTCATTACAAATGTGGAAAACACCTTCCAAGTGATTTTTTGGCGACTAATTATTTACTTTTTTAAAAGTCATTTATGGTTACACAGGCACAAAACTGAACATAAAAATTACTATGGAAACAAAGATCGCTGGGTTGGAACAGGTTAACGTTAACCGATTGCCTTAAATTTCATATATAAGATTTTGGTATCACACGGAAAAATATAGGGTGTATAAGTTCCCAAAAAAAAAAAACAATTAGTCTATCCAACTAGAAGTTTCAAGAAGTGATATTCTGTTGTAGACATATAAGAAAAAACAAAGTTTACAAAAAGCAGACCATAATATGTTATACGTATTCCAAAAGAAGTTTGTATAGTTTATGTCTTGAACCATCTTTTGGTCTCATTAACCATTCCTAAGCCACGCTTTAATCTAAAATATTATTTCACAATACTTTTTTAAATTGTTCTTTAATGCTTCAAACACTTTTATATTTCCTTACCTGCACTGTTAAATTACTCTGTTCGCATATTCAATTTAATGGGTCCCTTTTGGTTAATCTATCAGCTGAACCCTCCCACTCCTCCCTTTTGTTTTCCTGGTATCTAAGTGATCGTAAAAAACCTTCTGTTTTCCCCATTGACCAAATATTGCATTTTGCGAGAAAAGAAAGGCAGGCAGAAAAAACAACGATGCGAAAATTGAGTTGTTTTTCTCTTAACAACGTATTTAAAATTGTATCCTGTCCTCAGCGACACGAATTCTTATCGCTTGTTGTAGTCATTGTTCTTACCTTTAGTTTTTTGTTTTTCGTAGGTGAGTTTGTGACGTTAGTAGATACCGGAGGCACATAACAGTTACATGGTGTCTGTCCCCCGTTTTTTTTGGTGTTTTGTATGTTTTTGTCATTGTCCTTAGGTGCGATATTGGTGCCTGCTACCGTTGTTTTTGCTCCCGCTACTGCTGTTGTTGTTATTGTATATGTTATCTTTATATTTTTGTTTGGATTTGAAAGTGCTTATAGTCAGTGTCATATGAGAACTGGTTTTCTATTTACGGTATGTGTGTGTGTTTTTCGTTTGCTTTAATCCTTTCAAGTTGCCTTTTTTGGATGGTACACTGGAAAATTTTGGTACAGGTACAAATGAAGGACATCAGTCTATGTGAACGGACTAACAAACAGAACATTTGGCATAGGTTCACAGAAGGTTATGATTGGACCGTATGTTTAACAATAATTCGCAGTCTCTTTGCCGTTAGCAATAGAAACCTACATTGTAAGTACTCGAGTGTCTCGGTCTATTTTCCATCTTCTCATTGTTAACATCTTTGTCTCTTTCCGATTAGAAATACATCGATGTAACATTTATTATTCCAACCGCTAAATTTATGTTGGACTTCTTCAGGGAAAAAAGAGAAATGGTTTGCCTTGAAGGCGGTGGATCTAGGTACATTGTGCCAAATTTGACTGGCTTTATCCCTATGGCGCTGGTAGACCAGCAGCTTAAAGTGATGGTGGCTTGACAGTGATATATATTCTAACATCGTATGATTCCGATCGGCTTTGGGCCAGTTCGCCCTCCTTTCATTTTCTTTAATGTTGGACGGAGACCCAAAATAAAATTACAACTGTTAAACGTTGCTTATTCCAACCGCTAAATTTAGGTTGAACTTCTTTAGGGAAAGTAGAGAGTTGGTTCTGCGTTTGCCTAGATTGTCTTAGAAGCCGAGGATCCATATAGCACGTTTCTACCAGTCACTTGCAGTGCCACAAAGGTGGCTTGAAACAGTTATAGATTATGACATCGTGTGACACCGATCGGCTATGCGCCATTTCATCCACAGTTTTTTCAATGTTACAGTGACGAGCACCTAAGTCGTTCTTACAATCTTAAACTGACCTTTTCCTATTGCTTATGAAATCTGCAGCCTTTGCGTTTGGAAAGCGACTACAATTGTCATTCAATTTATAGGGAAGTTTCAGTTAGAGTGTATCGTTGCAAGCGCCTATACCTGTTGAAGTTTCCATCTTAGAACCGTCGGTAAAGATTTCTATGCATTTTAGGGTGTTGTGGGTTCAGACCTATCTGTCGGTCATGCGTACATTTGTTGAATCTGAAGCCATTTGTGGCGAGTTATGTTTCCATTTTCAGGAAGGACGAAAGCCGAGCTGGGTACTTCCATGGAGATCTGGCAGTCATATGGTGGAGTATTGCTGGACAGTCGAAGAGGTGTTGCGTATCTTCTGGCCTTTCTGCACACACTGGACAGTTGTCTAATGTCGAATTATCATTTCTAGTCTAGTAAAAATTTAGGCTGCTACACCATCCAGTGCGCTATTGCGCTAATACCACTACCGTCTAGCTTGGACGTTGTTCTTTCTCGCCAGTAGGACGGTGGCATTAATGCCTTCATGCAGGACGATGTGACTGGCCGTGTCGAATGGCTTCGAATAATCTAGCGCCACCAGAACTGTCCTGTCATACGGCTTGTTCTGGTTAACACCTCCGGTTTTGATTATGGCACGAAGTGCAGTCGTGGTGATACGATATTAACATCGCTCGATGTGACGTTTAAGGGCTATTAGGGTTGACGTTGACCTTAATTTACCCTCTGTGGACATCGGTATAAGAGAGCGAGAGTTTATCGAGATCTGGATTTATTTTGGGTAAATAAGGGAATTTTCTGACCATTTTGAGACTTATTCTTATCAACATGTACGCTCTCACCGTGATTACGTTAAGTGTATCGATTACCAATTGAAATATTCGTCGAAGGTCAAATAAATTGTATATTCTTGATCAGTATACAATTTTATATTGTTATAACCATGTCCGTCTGCTCGTCCGTCCGTCTGTGGAAATCAAACTACAGCTCGCAATATTTAAGATAGAGTTGGTACAGAAGTTTCTATTAATCCTAGGATGTTTGGTATTGAAACTAGCCAAAATCGATCCACGGTGTGATATAGCCCCCATAGAAAGTTACCTCCATATATTCGGTATTTTAAAGGTGTTAATAGTTGTTCCACAAACATCCCATAAGGGACACGGGAGACTTTTAAAGGTGATAGAGTTTCATTATCACACCCAAAATGGCTGGAATTTGATATTTAGTCTTAGTTGGCGCATAAAACTTTGCACCTGAATTTTGGCGGTATATAGCCCCCGTAGAACGATATCACCCGATTTTCGGTATTTTGAAGGTTGTGGCCTCGATATCCCATCGGAGTCGCTGAAATTTGGTTTTTGTCTTTCCTATAAAACTTTCCACTTGAAATTTTTTTGCTTAGGTCTACGCCTTCATACATATATCTCACATAGGACGGTACCTGCCGATTTTTCGGTATTTTCAAGGTTGTGGCCTCAATATCCTACAAAAACGGCTTCAATGTGATATTTAGTCTTCGTTAGGGTTATAAAACTTTACCACCCGATTTTCGGTATTTTGAAGATTGTGGCCTCAGTATCCCACCGGAGTGGCTGAAATTTGGTTTCTTTCTTTGCTATAAAACGTTAAAGCTGAAAATTGTTGGCATAGGTCTTCGCCTTCATATATCCCCCATAGGACGGTACCTCCCGATTTTTGGTATTTTCAAGGATGGCCGAAATTTGGCATTTAGCGAAAGTGGCCGAAATTTGGCATTTAGCGTTCGTTTGGGGTTGTGGCCTCCCTCTTAGTTGGGGTGTAAAACTCTCAACTTAAAATTTGGTGGTATAGGTCCATGCCATTTATAGCCCACACAGAAAGGTACCTCCCGATGTTCCGATTTGGAAGGTGATTGCCTCAGTATCCCACAGAAATGGCTGAAATTTGGTACTTTTTCTTCATTGGGGGTATAGAACTTTCCACGTGAAATTTGGTATTTAGGCTTTGTTTCGGTTATAAAACTTTCTATCTGAAATTTGTTGGCGTAGGTCCACGCCCTCGAAATTACTAAAATTTGCTATTTTGCTTCGTTTAGGGTATAAAAAATTTTCCACCTGAAATTTGTCGGTATAGGTCCACGTCTTCATAAAGTCCCCATAGAACGGTACCTTCCGATTTTCGGTATTTTCAAGGCTGTGGCTTCAATATTCCCCTGAAATTGCTGAAATTTGATATTTATTCCTCACTGGGGGTATACAACTTTTGTCCAAACGCCAAGTAATAAGGGGATGTTCCTACGGCTGAATGTTTTGAGGACCGCAACGAACAACATATGCTGCTGAGAGACTCATCCCAATTGCTCTGATCAGGCTTGACGTACGCTTTTATCGCAGATAACACAGAACGATTGACCCCCTCTGAGGCGTTAGCCTGAGGAGAGTGGATGGCTGCATAAGTGTGATTAACACCATATCTCTTCAGCAACTGGTTAAGAACATTAGATTTGAATTGTGATCCGTTATCGGATGTGATCGATTCCGGAACACCAAACGTATGGAACAACTCACATTCGAGATAAGGAACTATAGAGTCGGCAGTAAACTTCTTAATTGGCTTCAAAAAAGGAAACTTCGAAAAATGGTCCGAAGCTACAAAGATTCCCACATAGCCTGACTTAGATCTGGGATATGGACCCAGGAAATCAACATAAAGCTTTTGGAAAAACCTGCAAGCTTCTGTTGTTTTACCCATCGGAGGCCTCAATGTGGTGTTAGGATGCTTTGTCTGTTTGCAAACTTCACAGTTATTCACTTATGCTTTGACGTCCGCAACTAAGTTTGGCCAAAAGAAAAACTGACGTATTCGGGTCAGTGTTTAATTTATCCCACAATGCGAGGAAAGGGGGTGATCGTGAGCCTTCATACGTACGTCGGGTATCAAAACTCCCGAGCAAAAAAAGTCCTCCCAAAATCATGGGTTTTGTAAGGGATTTTTGAAGCCGTAACTACTCGCAAACCCCCTTTCTTCCCCATTATTTTTACAAGGGCATGTCGCACTCAGTTTGTAGTCATTTTATGACCACTAGAATAACTAGTTATTCTGTGGCCACTAGAAGTTGGAACAAATTCTATTTTTAGAACAGTTGATGTAGAGATTTTTTTAGTTTCATCACACTTCTTTTATTTTACTTTATTTTATTTCGCTCGCTGTGCGAGTTGAACGCACGAACCCTCTGGGAAAAGAAGCTTGTTTACATTACTTTGTAATGGCTTACGTAATGACTAATGGATTCGAATTTTTGCTGGGTTGTGGCACCCACAGCTTCCATACCAGATTATCGTGGACCTGATCGCCATTTGCATGTTCAGTTCGTCTGTATAGTTATCCATCAACAATTCTAAGGTCAGGCATCTGATCGATACTCTTTGCGACGCGGTCCAAAAGTTGTCGGTACTCCTCCGATTGAAAATGAGTGGACTGTAGATCTATGAAAAAACCTGACTCATTATCTAAAGCAGACAAGTTTAAGGGACCCAAAGAAGATAAGTCCTCGGTATTGGCTCTACAGAGAGTATCGGGGACTATGTTTAAGTTACCGCACCTATGTTGTATGTGAAATTTGTTCCCCTGCAGTTTCAAAGCCCACCGAGCCAGCCTTGTACCAAGATCAGTCTGGGACATGAGCCACTTCAATGACGCATGGTCAGTGATGATAGTGAACTCATGCCCTTCGACGTATGGTCTAAACTTTTTAACACTTAGCATTGCTGCTAAGCATTCCTGTTCGGTAACGGAGTAATTGCGTTGGGCTTTGTTGAGTTTCCTCGACATAAAGGCGATAGGAACCTCTTCACCCTCCGCATTTACCTGTACCAATACGCTTGCTATACCTGTTTTACTAGCATCGCAGTGTATATAAAACGGCTGCGAGAAATTGGGGCTGTGTAAAACAGTGGCTGAACTCAAGTGTGCTTCAAAACCTCAAAAGCTTTTTGGGCTTCTTTGGTCCACACAAATTTCTTTTTACCTTTCAGTAAATCCATTATAGGTTCCATCCGATTTTCGGTATTTTCAAGGTTGTGCCCTCAATAACCCAACGAAACGGCTGAAATTGGTATTTAATCTTCCTTGGGAGTATAAAACTTTCCACGTATTGCTCTACGTCTTCAAATAGCCCCCATAGAACGGTCCTTCCCAATTTTCGGTATTTTCGGAAAGTTGGTATTTAGTCTTCACTAAAGGTAAAAAACCATCCACTGAAAAAAAGTTTTAGTTGGGAAATTGCAGTCATGACATTGTTTTATAAGGAAGCGATACAGTCAGTGCATTGTCCCAACTTGAACTTCTGTATCTCAAAAAGGGTAAAACCTACGAACATATCATATAGGTCAATCTTGTAGAGAACTTTTACTGCTACACAATTTAGTTCCATTTTGATGGGGCTTGCCTTTCCCAGCAAAATCGTTAAAATCTAAAAAACCCTAAAAATGTAAACTTTGATCACGATTTATATAAAAAGCGCTGCGGCGATTTATTATACCCTACACCACTATGTGGGGAGGGTATTATAAGTTGGTTTTGGCCAAAAAGTTTGTAACGCATCGAAATAATGGTCGTAGACCCATACTTATATATACCAAAATGAATGTCGACGAGCTGAGTCGATCTGGCTATGTGTGTCCGTCCGTCTGTCCGTCCGTCTGTCCGTCTGTCCATCTAAACCTTGTAATCACGCTACAGGTCGCATAATATTTAGGGGTCGGAATGGGCAAACAACTTATGTGGATAAAAATACAACGTTTTCTTCCAAAGCGAATATCTCAGCTTCTATACGGGGTATACCAAAAGCAAAACCTGACAATAAAAGAAGAAAATATCAACTTTCTAATGATGTAAAGTAGGTTCTCGTAGGTGATCAAACAACGAATATATCGCAATAGCCGCTAATAGAACCCAACTTTTTATTTTTGCGATTTTATTTATAATGACGAATATCACAGCTTTGGTTGGGGACTTTCCAAAAGCAAAGCCTGGCTGTGAAAGTAGAAGATCCCATCTTTACAATGATGTAAACTAGGTAGGCATAGGTGGCCAAATAACGGATATATAGCAATAGTCGGTAATACATGCCATTTTTCCACTTTTTTGGAAATCACGCTACAGATCTCAATTTTGATCGGATCGTCACGAAATTTTGTGGGTTAATGGGGGTCACACAGATGAAGAAGCCTATTGATTTTGGTGATGGTCGGATAATATTCAACGGTCGGAATGGGCAAAAAACTTATTTGGAGAAAAAGTCAACGTTTTATTTCAAAGCGAATATCTCCGCTTCTAAAAGGGGTATATCAAAAGCAACCTGCTAATGAAAGTAGACAATATCACCTTTGCAACGATGTTACGTAGGTTGTCGTAGGTGGTCAAGCAAAGTCTGACAATGAACGTAAAAAATCCCATTACAATGATGTAAACCAGGTTGGCGTAGGTATCCAAATAACGGAGATATCGCAATAGTCGGTAATACATCCCATTTTTCCACTTTTTTGGAAATCATGCTACAGGTCGCAATTTTAATTGGATACTCACGAAATTTTGGGTGTTATTGGGGGTCCCACAGAGAAAAAAACCTTTTGATTTTTGATAATGGTCGGATATTATTCAGCTTTGGTTCGGGACCTTCCAAAGCAAAGTCTGACAATGAAAGTAAAAAATCCCATCATTACAATGATGTAAACCAAATAACGGAGATATTGCAATAGTCGGTAATACATCCCATTTTTCCACTTTTTTGGAAATCATGCTACAGGTCGCAATTTTAATTGGATCGTCACGAAATTTTGGGTGTTATTGGGGGTCCCACAGAGAAAAAAACTTTTGATTTTTGATAATGGTCGGATATTATTCAGGGGTCGGAATGGGACAAAAAAACAATATTTGGAAAAAAGACCAACGTTTTATTTCAAAGTTAATATCTCCCTTCTGTAGGAGGTATATCGAAAGCAAAACCTGGCAAGGAAAGTAGAAAATATCACCTTTACAACGATGTGAAGTAGGTTGTCATAGGTGGTCAAACAACAGAGATATCGCAATAGTCGGTAATGCATCCCTTTTTCCATTTTTGTGCAATCACTCTACGAAATTTTGATCGAATCCTCACGAAATTTTGGGGGTCGATGGGGGTCTTACAGAGAAAGAAGCCTGTTGATGGTTGGCATACATCCCACTTTTCCATTTTTTATTTGGGTTGTACTGTCGATGCACTTAAATGCGTTTCAAAAAAATTGAACTGTGTTAATGAGAACATTCAGAGCAAAGGCGCTAAGCTATCCCAATTTTAATATTTTGAATTTTATTAGTCAAAAGCTTATGAACAGGGATAGTGGTGTAGGGTATCACATAGTCGGCCCCGACCCGACTATAGCCTTGGCTCACTTGTTTAAAAAGCGATGCGGCGATTTTTGTTTTTTTTTTTTTTTTTTTTTTTTGACTTTTCTCATGTATGAACATTGTAGTTTCAGAATCCACAACAATTTCCCAGGTGTAAGCTACATTCATTTAACGTTCAAGAGCACCGTGCACGTGTAAGTCTAGCCGGTATTTTCCAATTTTATGTATTTCGAGGTTTTTTTTGTGAAATTTTTGAACCGAGTTTGCGGAAAATTGTAAATATTGGTCCATATTTTGGAAATAATAACGACGCCCTACCTGAGCTCTATTACAGGGATATTATCATTTAAGATATTCTGCTCCTGCAAAAAATAAGAAGAAGAACTTAGTGCTTTCATAAATGAAAGGTACTTATTGTTCCTATTTACTTCAATACCATTCGTGGTTGAGGGTATAAAAAGTTCGGCCCGGTCGAACTTAACGATCTTCTTACTTGTTTGATATCACTATGCAACACTGAAAATGCAAACAACTTCTAGTATGGATTATTTGAAAGTACATATTTAGACTACAACAAGTAAGCCAAGGATATAGTCGGACGCGGCCGACCATGTGATACCCTACACCTTTACCCCTGGGAATTTGCTTTCCACAAGTCAAAAATTCTTTATGGAACAAATAAACTTATTGTAAAAGATAACTTTGTGGATTCTGGTACCGTATCACACCAAGCTTAAATAATAATATAATAATTGTTTCATAAACATCCCAGAAGGGAAAAGTGAGACTTCTCTTATATCATTGAGTGAGTGTACCCCGATTCATATTCGCTCAATGATATGAGACCCACAGCTCATCTCCGAGTCTGAACGGCGTGTCCTAAGACACCACTTGTAGAGAAGTTTTACATGGCTGAAATACTCAGTCGCCAACATTACTGATGGGTATTTTTGTACCGTTGAAAATTTTATGTGTTGTCTGGTTGGGAAAACGTTTTGAAAAAAGGTGGCAAAGTGACCCATGCTGCAATGTATGCATAAAAATCCAAGTGGACAATTAATAAGCTAGGGCACCATGTAATTTGTAATAATGCAACAACTGGGAATGGGAAAATGTAGTTCTCTACACAAAACGCATTATAAATTAGGCAGTAGGCCCGTTATCTAGCAGACACGTTATTGCAATTTGCACCAGGGGGAAGGTCAGTAGTTCTTTTTCTATATGTTGTAGACTACTTTGCCGGTATATGCCCTCCATGAAATAAAATATACACCAAAAATATATGTTTTTTATTTTTCATACAAAGGTAATGGTCAATTTCAACCGCTAAAAATATCAGATCATCATCCAAAATTGTAGGCATCTTCTTTGACTTAAACTCTTACCCCGTGCAAAATTTCGTGATTATTGGGCTATAATTGCGACCTCTCGCGTGTTTATGATTACACTTCAAACAAATAACTCGGTATATAAGGTTGTAACTCTGTTATCCTATTATGTACACCAACACAATTGACATCAATAGAAAAGGCAAGAGTTCCTCTTCCAAGGATAGCTTACTTACCCGGAATATGTCTTCCAGAAATAAATATTTAATCTGTATACTGAAAAATTTCACAATTTTCACACAAAAGTTGTGGGCCATTTAACCCTCTAAATAATATCTGATCATCATCTCAAATTGCAAGCTTCCTCTTTGTCATATACTCTTACCTTTATTAAAATTTCGAGGCGATCGGACTATTATTGCGACCTACAGAGCAGCTACAAAATCGGATAAAAATTAAGTTTTTGGTCCATTTCACCCGGTATCACCTATAAAAATAGGGATCTATTCTGGTCCGAACCCGTCCTCCATACCAAATTTCGTGACGATCGGTCCATAATTGCGGCCTGGAGTTTGATTACAATTTATAATGGACAGACGGACAAAAGGAGGGACGGACGGACGGACACACATTCCAAAATCGCTTTATCTCGTCGAGATATGAAGATTGGTATACCACATTGGGGGTCTCCGACGAATATTCCGCGGTGTTACATGAATTTTTACCAAAACAAACTTGTAATACCCTTTCCACATAGTGGTGTAGGGTATAAAAACCGTAGTTGTGTTTTTCCTGTCAGATCCAGTTTGGATTTTATGGCCTCAAATAAACCGGGCTAAAACTACACTTTTTTGCAATTATCCGGTCTTTATGTCAGAAACGAATAGAAATTTAGCCTTGCTGTCTTTAGCAATATTATAACCCTAAACTAGTAGAACTTATCTGTTGAACAGACAACATAAGAAAAACTTCATATAGGGCATCAAAATCTTTTACAATGCCTATTTCAAACACAGTTCACACCAACATATTATTCTCGCATATCAGATTTCAATTCATTATTGACATATTTATTAAATCGTCGTTGAGAAATATAGTGAAAACAACGTGATAGAGGCATTTTACAACAATAGCAGGTTCCTAAGAGTTAAGTATTACACACCATAAAATCCGAGCTGGATCCGAAACAACAAAACCCAACTGTTTCTGTCATTTTGCTCTGCACTTTCAAAAAATCCTCAGTTCGAATTGTTTGCACAAGATTACCCTAAAAATGTTGCACAGTGTATATAACACGCGGAAATAGCTTTAACCGTCCATGTGTCGCCAAATAGCCAAAAATAGTGATTTTCAAAACTTCAAGGCACCAGTGACATCTTCCAATTGCACGGTGAGCCTTAACCAAATTTAAATAGAAGGAGCTTACACCTGGGAAGTTTTTGCGCAATGTTCGTAGATGAGAAAAATCAAAGAAACTAAAAAAATCGCCGGAAGGCTTTTTAAATAAATCGCGGTCAAAGTTCACACTTTTAGGGGATTTTTAAGTTTTAACGATTCTGGTTGAAAACCACAAGTCCTATGGAAATGGGACTAAAGCAGTGAAAATTCTGTACAAGATTGACCTTCATGATATTTTCGTGGGTTTTACCGTTTTTGAAATATAGAAGTTCAAATTGGGACAATGCACTGACTGTATCGCCTCCTTATAAAACAATGCCATGACTACAATTTCCCACCTTAAACTTATATATCTCAAAATTGGTAAAATTCCTAAAGTCAATCTTGTAGAGAATTTTCACAGCTATAAGTTTTTCTCTGGTCCCATTTCGATAATACTTGCCGTTACCAAGCAAAATCGTGAAAACCTAACAAAAAACCTAAAAATGTGACCTAAACTTCTATATCTAAAAAATGGTAAAACCTACGAACAAATCATAATGGTCAATCCTCTAGAGAATTTTTACAGCTACAGTATTTTCTTTAGCTCCATTTCGATAGGACCTACCGTTTCCAAGCAAAATCGTGAATACCTAAGAAAACCCTAAAAATGTGAATTTTGACCGCGATTTATTTAAAAATCCCTCTAGCGGTTTTTTCCTGTTTTTGGATTTTTGTCATCTACAAACATAGCTGTTTCGGAATCCGCAAAAAATCCTAGGTATATCTATATCTCAAAAACGGTAAAACTTCCGAAAATATCATGAAGGTCAATCTTATAGAGAATTTTGAGTATTACAAAGATTGAGTCCCATTTTCATAGGAATTTCGGTTTTCAAGCAGAATCGTGAAAACCTAAAAAACCCCTAAAAGTGTGTATTTTGGCTGCGATATATTTAAAAATCCCTCCAGCGATTTTTTTAGTTATTTGAATTTTCTCATCTATGAACATTGCAGTTTCAGAATCCGCAAAAACTTCCCTGGTGTAAGCTCCTTCCATTGTTGATGTCGATTTTTAAAAACCACCCTAATCCACAAACATCGAATATGCCTGTGAAACTATTGAATCAGATATGTTGGATCTGTGGAACTTCGCTATATATTTTTTGGATGCATGTAATGGACATGTGGTCGAACATTTCCAGAGGGGAATCTGTTGGGAAATTTATTCTTACATTGAATTATCTGGCAAATGTCCTGTTTCGAGACATGTTGTATGTAGTATGGGTTTCTCTTTTATGAACTATGTTTTAAAACTGATAACGCCAATTACGCTTCGTGCATGCCAATAATATATATATTGCTATTCATGGTTTCTATCCTTACATAAATTTCCGTCAGTATTTTAAAATATATGCCTTCAGTTTCTAGTGTCCACCTATGCGCATTTCATCTATGTATTTTTTGCATCTTTGTGAAAATTCTCGTTTCTATTTGGCCTTTATAAATGTTTTTTGCTGTTGTTTACTGTGTATAGCTGCCTTTGAGATTTTCATTAATAAATCTTTTGCAATAGTCATTGTATAAACGAAACGATTTCGTTGCTATTTTTTTCATATTTGTAGTGGTCATTTTTGTTTTTAGCTTCAAGTGGTGTGTGTATCTGTTTTAGTGCGTTGCATCTTTTTGTTGCTTGTTTTTTGCATTCATTCTTACCTCTCTTTGTCTGTTTTGTTTGTTCAGCTTGTTATTGTTCTTTTCGGGCAATACATTCTTGAGTTGTTATTTTATGTGTAGAAATGTTTGTGTATTTCAGTAAGTGTGTGTGTGGTTCGCTAGAGGTGTTTGCATGTTTGGTGGTTTTGATTTTTTTCTTCTCTTCTGTAGTTGATGTTGCTCCGACTGCTTTATTCTTCGCTTTTAATCTTTTGCACCTCAAGTGGGTTTTTATCTTCACTTCCATTATTTCTTTGTATAAGTTATGACCTGTGATGTTCTTGTGGTCAGTTTTGAATGGTTTGGTGTGTTGGTGTTTTTTTTTTCAGTTTCCTCCTATTTGGTTCAAGTGAGTGTGTTTTTTTCTAGTTTTAAAATTTCATTTAAATCATGTTGCGTTGTTACAATTTCCGTTTTAAATGGAGGGTTCTACCTTATTCTAGTTATTTTTTAAAGTTTTTGTGTAACTCATGAACAACAGGATGAAAAGGAGGAATGCTATTCAGGGAAACATTTAAGTTAAGAATTTACTTCTAGGAATACCTTTTGGTTGCAGCTTTTGTTAAAACGACTAATCGTCCTGCTGACTGAATAACGACAGACCGCTTTCAAAAAGTATTTCTATAATATTATATAACTTGTACCATTCAAAAAGTTTTGTCGATGCTCCGAATATTCTATTGATCCATACCTAATCCATTTCAATCGCTCTTCGTAATACCAACGTTCTTGTCACATTTCCAATTTTATCCATCTAAAATCCAATTATTACCAAGCCTCGATTCCCTTCACGTAAATATAATTTGTCAAAATTTTTATATGAAAAACTGTAAAATATTAAAAAAATTTATTTCAATATTGTTGATTAAATAAATTCGAATTTAATTGATATAAAAAACATGAAGATATATTAAGCGATATACATACACGTGTATGTATGTGTGTATGTACAATAAGGTTATGATTTTTTGAGGTCTTTCTCAAAAATTGATTCCCTATAGCGAGAATGAATGAACTTTTGCCTATTAATGCCAAAAATAATGTTCAATCCATTTAACTATTAAAAACGATCGCGCAGAAACCACTTTGAAACACTTATTAAAAAAATATTTTTATATGCAAAGAAAATTTGACCACGTCCACTTTTTATACCCTCCACCATAGTATGGAGGGTATATTAAGTTTGTTTTTCCGTTTGTAACGCATTGAAATACTCATTTGCGACCCTAAGTCGATCTGAGCACGTCCGTCCGTCCGTCCGTCCGTCCGTCTGTGGTAATCACTCTAGCATCCACAAAAATGGAGATAGGACGCTGAAATTTTGGGAAAATGCGTCTTTTGTTTGCAGGCAGGTCAAGTTCGATGATGGGCTATATCGGTCCACGTTTTGGTATAGCCCCCATATAACGGTACCCCCCGATTTACGGTATTTTGACGTTTTTAGCTACATTTTCAGACCGATTTGGCTGTAATTTGACATTTAGGGTTCTTAAGTGTCAGTAAACATATATAACAAAACTTGTGGACATAGGTCCACGTTTTGGTATAGCCCCCATATAACGGTACCCCCTGATTTACGGTATTTTGACGGTTTTAGCTACATTTTCAGACCGATTTGGCTATAATTTGACATTTAGGGTTCTCAAGTGTTAATAAACATATATAACATAACTTGTGGACATAGGTCCACGTTTCGGTATAGCCCCCACATAACAATACCCCCCGATTTGCGGTATTTTGACGTTTTTAGCTACATTTTTAGACCGATTTAGCTACAATTTGACATTTAGGGTTCTTAAGTATCAATAAACTTATATAACGAAAGTTGTGGACATAGGTCCACGTTTTGGTATAGCCCCCATATAACGGTACCTCCCGATATACGGTATTTTGACTTTTTTAGCTACATTTTCAGACCGATTTATCTATAATGTGACATTTAGGGTTATTAAGTGTCAATAAATTTATATAACATAAGTTGTGGACATAGGTCCACGTTTCGGTATAGCCCCCATATAACGTTACCATCCGATTTACGGTATTTTGACGTTTTTAGCTACATTTTTAGACCGATTTAGCTATAAATTGACATTTAGGGTTCTTAAGTGTCAATAAACTTATATAACAAAACTAGTGGACATAGATCAATGTTTTGGAATAGCCCCCATATAATGTTATTTCAGGTATTTTGACGATTTAAGTTGCATTTCTAGACCGAATTAGCTATAATTTGATATTTTGGGTTCTTAGTGGCCAAAAAAGGTATATTCGAAAAAATTGTGAACATAGGTACATGTTTTGGTATAGCCCCATATAACGGTACCTCGGTATAACGGATTTCCGTATCCCCATATAACGGATTTTCGGTATTTTGAGAATTTTACCTACAAGTTTTAACCGAATTATCTGTAATTTGAACATTTGACATTTGAAATTCTAAGTGGTCACCACAACTCTCCACCAAAAATTGTCAAGAAATGTCGATGTATTGATAAAGCTCCCATATAATAGTACCTCCCGATTTTCAGTAATTTGATGATTTTAACTACAATATTAAACCAAACTAGCAGTAATTTGACATTAGAAGTTCTTAGTGGTCACAACACCTCTCCATAAAAAATTGTCAACATAGGTCCATGTTCAGATATATCTCCCATATAACGGTACCTCCCAATTTTCAGTAATTGGCAATTTTAGCTACAATTTTTAACCGAACTAACTGTAATTTGACATTTGAAGGTTGTAGTGGTACCACACATCTGCATCAACAATTTACCACATAGCCCCAATAGAACGATACTTCCCGATTTTCGGTACTTTGAGGATTTTACTTAAAATGTTTAACCGAACGTAGGTCCATGTTTTGGTATAGCCCCAAAACAAACCTCCCGATTTCCGTACCTTAGCTTTATTTTTTGGACAACTTTCTGTAAATTGAAATTTAAAAGCCAACAAAAATTGTTCATTTTTCTTTAATTAATTTTTCGTTAGACCCGAGCTTAATGACCTAATGATGCGAGTGAAAAAGGGAAACCGACGATACGAACCCACACAACCACCACTATGTGACATGCATGTTTCGCCTTCGATAAAGGCTCCTCAGACATATCGGCTGTGGGGCGGCTTCGATATCATCCAACTTTTTCTCTTTCAAACGCAATTTGTTTTTTGCAATGCCCACATACCTCCGAACTAGCTGTTAATGACATTTGAAGTTCCCACGTTATGTACCGATTTTTGGTATTTTGGGGATTCTAGCTACAATTTTTAACCGAATTAGGAGTTATTTGACATTAAAGGCTCCCATCAAAAACAGTCAACATAGGTCCAAGTTTTATTTCAACTCCTATATAACGGTACCTCCCAATTTCTAGCCCACCAAAAATTTTCAACATACATAGTTAGATATAGGCACCATAAAAAAGGACCTACCCAATGAAACATTTTATGTACATTATCTGACATTTTAACGTACTCACTTAAAGTTGGGGACAGGAATGAAAACTAATTATTCCATTTTAGTACAGAATATTTTATGGTGGAGGGTATGAAAAGTTCGGCCCGGCCGAACTTAACGCTTTTTTACTTATTTTATACTTGACTACTGTCGACATCTACTTGGTACTGATTGAAAGCTTTGCTGGTCTTCTTGATTAGCAGTTTACATGTCTTTAATACACCAAATAGAATATGTCCAACAGAAGCAGAAATATCTGACATGGAAATAAAATTCCATACATTGGAAATTGAGATATCCCAGCATCTTTTCCAACATCACAAGCATTTCACCACCTTTGGTAGCGCAATTGGAACATTTTGAAGCTCAGAATGTCTTCCCTGATGAAACGCATCCAACAAAATCTGAAATACTCGTCAGTACAATTCAAATAAAAAATGGAAAAGTGGGATGAGCGCCAACCTATTTTGCATCATAATAAAGGTGATATTTTCCTCATCCATTGACGGGATTTCCTTTGGAATACGCCTAAAAAAACTGAGATATTCGCCCATTCCAAATCCTGAATATTTTACGACCATCACCAAACTCAATCAGCTTCTTCTTCTCTGGGTGCCCTATTACCACCAAATTTCGTGACGATTCTATCAAAATTGCGACCTCTAGCGTGATTACAAAAAATGGGAAAATGGGATGCATCACCGACTTTTGCGATATCACCGTTATTTGACCACCTACACCAACCCACTTTACAACGATGTAAAGCAAATGTTATCTTCTTCCATTGATGGGCTTTCTTTTTGGAATACGCCTTCTAGAAGTGGGGATATCTACATATGAATAAAACGTTGAATGTTCATCACATACGTTTTTTGTCCATTCCGACCCCTGAATAGTATCCGACCATTACCAAAATCAACAAGCTTCTTCCTATACGGGACCTCCATTAACGCTCAAAATTTCGTGATGATCCGTTCACAATTGCGACCTGTAGCGTGATTTAAAATAATGGAAAAATGGGATGTTTTACCGACTATTGCGATATCTCAGTTATTTGTTCGCCTATGACAACCTTCCATACATCATTGTAAGGACGGGTATTTCTACTTTCATAGTCAGGCTTTACTTTTGGAAGCGGTATATTTTGATGATGATGTTGATAATGATGATATTTGATAAAAATATGTTCAATCCCTTCAAAATGCACAATTCACAAATTGAGACAGTTTAGTTGCAATATATGCCTAAAATGTTCGAAAAACCCTAAATTTGAATGTACCTCTATATGGAGGCTATACCAAAACATTGACCTATATTGACAAATTTTCGCACGATAAATTCTTAGGCATTCAGAACCATAAATCCTAATTTACAGATAAGTATACTAAAAAATGCGGTCAAGACCCTTGAAATACATAAAATCGGGAGATACCCTTGTATGGGAGCTACACTAAAATGTTGACCGAACTTAATAATTTTTTGCCAAATATTAGCTTAACCAATAATTAATCATATTAGAAGATTATAGAATAATCAAATAAGAAATGTAGGCAAAACCGTAAAAACTCTTCATAGTTTTTATGGAACCCATTTTTGAGGCCTTCGAATATACCTCTCCAATCCCTTAATTTTCACCAAAACTGTGTTCCGTTATATTGATTGAGGTGTACACATTTGAAAAACATTAACATTAGATCATCCAAATGCTTCCCTGAATTAACCTCCGTTTTTTGGAATCTTGCCTTAATGTGAGTCGTGTGACATTAAAGCTAGTTTTGAGTCATATATGTGCTTAAAGAGACACCAAAAAGGTTTCAAAAAATCTCATATATAAAAACTTTAAAAATTTTTTGTGCGTGAGCTTTTTTCTCGAATCACCTTATAATAACGTTTTTATCCAATCTTAGGTAATAGCTCATAAAAATATTATACAGGGATATGGGCTTGTAAAAAAGTCATAGCCCTAATGTACATGCCTGTATGTATGTACAATTCATATTTTAAAATAGCTTTAGTTGTTGCCGTTCTCTTGGCCTATCAACGGCTTTAGTTGTTGTAATTTAAATGCAATAACAACAAATTACCAACGATATGTCAAATCAATATTAGTTTCAAAACAAACATTTAGCGCAACACATTGACAGTTTTTGTTTTGCACCAACTTTAGGATAGTTGGTAGTAACTAAACGCGCATATACATACACATGTATATATTTAAGTACATATGTACATATATTACGTTTTTTATTTAACAATGTGCTACTTGTCAATAGAATTGACATAGCCATAATATATGAGCCATTTTCATGAGTACACACAAACCTATTCACACATTGATAGAGTTACAAATAAATATAACAGACGAAATGTGTATTAGGTTGCAAGGATAGAAGCGTAGAACGTAATTACGCTGTAAAAGTATAAAACATAATAAATACACAGTCCTTTAGATAATTTGCACCTAGCAAGGATTTTTCTGTGCTGGTACACCCTTCCTCTCCGCATTTCTCAAACAAATCGCGGTTTAAACGACATGAAGAACATGTTTTCCGAACTGACTGCAGCATTCCAATACTCAGCTTCCGAGTTGATACTGATCGTTGGTTCAATTCAATTAGTATGTTAAAAATACCGTTTTGAAAACCACATAACTGGTGTAACTCGTCTCAAATCGATGCAAATTTTTTTAGCATCTTGAAACGCTTTGCTTGTAATATATAGGGTAATATTCAAAAAAGTTTTACAATCGTTGAAGTTGAGGTTCACCATTTAATAAGTCGCGAACTGTTAATATATTTTATAAAATATGGATACATTTATATTAATTGAAGTGTTTTTGCCAAGATCTCATAATATGGACCATAACAAATAATTTTCGTGGAAGCTGCGTTGGTGGTAATATAAAAAAATGGGAAAAATGTGTTGAAGTAAACAAGTTTTTTGTGTTCTTTCTTGATTTCTGGCCAAACCACGCAAAATTCAAACCTGTGCTCAAAGAAAGAACTAAAGAATACCCCTTGGGAAACATGGTACTAGTGCATGACTTTTCGATATATACACTACATCCCACTAAAATCGATGCTGACATTTTGAAGTTTTGATTTCAGTGTATCTCGAATTTTTCTTATAATTAGATGGTGCAACTGGATAATATTTTCAAACTAGTTACAGGATTGTAGAACTCGCGATTCCACGTCGTTCGATGTATATCCCATGAGTGTGCTCCGTACAGCTTCCTAGTAATAGGAGTCCAAAGGACAAAATTTGGTGCGTAAATTTTCTGAAAAAACCTTTTTTTTGGCTTTAAAATTTACAACTGTCGTACAGGTACCCCTGAACCCCGCGTGATTTTAGTTTTTTTACGTGCCGGATCTAATAAGACTTTTCGCGTTCGAATCCATCCACTAAAATGCCGGATATAGATACCTTGAAAGTAGGATATTCTGCAAAAATATATTTTGACAATTCCGCGAATTGAACCGCGATTTTCTTAGATTATTTTTATAAAATGTAATCCTTTATACGCGATTATAATATTTGCCAAAAAGAGGTGTCACCAATTACAAAGATTCAGGAGTAATATCCCTATTTATCCCAAAATAGGATGTGGTGGCACATCCGCAGTTCTTGACGAATCTGTCTAAAATAATTTATATTGACGTATTTTTAATAGGCGGTCATTGAAATCGGATGCACCTTATAATCATATGCACATCGCGCAATTTTTGCCCACTTGAATGTTTTTTGAATAGTAAGATGCAACTGATGGCACACTTTGGCCGCTGAATGAAACATGGGAAAATCCATGCATATTGATAGACATGGACTCCCTGTATCCGAAAAGCACATGCACCTCACCTGATTTAAACGGATTCGCGAATTACACGCTTTTTAACTTTTGTGTTTTTTTTTTTTTGATTGTGATTTCAATATTACTCTGTACTTCCTAACTCTATTGCTTATCATTCTAAGCAAATATACTTTCACGATGACAAACTATTTTCCTCGAAGAAGTTTTAGCTAAATACTTAAGGTTTTGTATGGAAATTTAGCGAAATAGTAGAATAACCCTTAAAAATGTTTCTTCAATTTTTCGTATTAAACCAAAAAATATATTTTTGAAACAATATTTCCACTATAAGTTTTTGTCTTTTGTTGTTGCTGTAATATGCATCTTATGAACCCAATCTTTATAATTTTGGTCTCACATATTTCTATGCACTGTCTAGATGCTGTAGAAATTTTAAATTTATTTTTTTGAGATTTATATGAACTCTGAGTTAGAATAAATTAAATTTACTCTAAGATTTTTTCATTATTTGTTGATTTTCCGCGAAAATAAAAACAAATTTAGAAATATTTTAACATCAGCGGATAGATATAAAATTCTGTAAACGATTTATACATATATTTTCTTATTAAAAGCCAAAGGGAATTTTTAAATATTTTTTCTTTATAGGGGAATAAAACCTCCTATAACTTTTGGGTGCAGCATCCAATTTTGTGAACGCGAACATATTTGAAACAATCTTTTTCTTAACCTAAGTCACAAAAATCGCGGATGTGCTCGCAAAAAATTTTAATTTTTTTTGTCAATGGTATTGAAAAGGAAATTTGAAATTTACCATAGTTTTGTATAATTATAATGTATAATTAAATTTTTTTTTGAGAAGACCTTAATGGATTGTCAAACCATACTTCAGTTAAATCATATGGTGGCGAATGATGAATATTCGAAATAAATAAAATGTATTAAATGTTCATACGTACCCAGGTACTTACGGTATGCTGCATGCAGTTAAAGTGTAATATGTTTAAAGTGGAGTTGTGATCTCACAATTTGTTTTTAGTGGGTCAAACAGATTTATCTTATAATGGTATTGCGAACTTGGAAACGTTATTGGTAAGATAAACACATAAATGTGAACAGGTAAAAATGTTTTAAAATCGACGGTCAGAACTTTTTATACCATCCGCCATGAAATATGCTGAACCGATATGAAATAATTAATTCCCTTTCTCTTACGAAAGTACCAATGTCCACAATTTTAGATGGAGAAGTTTTTGACCACTATTAAACTCAAATACTTAATCTTACTTCATTCGGTCAGCTAAAAAATTGAAAATACCTGAAATAGGGCCTGGGCCTAAGTCCACAATTTGTTATGGATAAGTTTTTAATCACTGGGAACCATTAATGCCAATTCAATGCCACAGCAGAGAAAGAACGTAGCGGATTGACCCGACCCCATAGTGTTTCGACCAGCTAACCCAGCATCAAACCTATTCTTCTACGTATGTTTCTATGCGGCTACAGCAACAAACATAAATGCGAACGGACATCAAATGTTGTCCGAAAATTTAAATATAAACTAAAACAAGTAAGAAGGCGTTAAGTTCGGCCGCGCCGAAGTTTTTATATCCTCCACCATGAAATATTTTGAACTAATACGGAATAATTAGTTTTTATTATGTTGCGAAAGTACCAATGTCAAAAATTTTAGGTGGAGAAGTTTTTGACCACTGGTTAGCTAAAACTTTGTAAATACCGGGCGGAGGGTATACCAAAATATAGACCTATGTTAATAATTTTTGGAGAATAAGTTTGACATAAGTCTGACATCTAGGAACCCTAAATGCGAAGATACATCCAATCGGTGTGCAAATTTGCCTAAAAACGTAAAAATACTTCAATTCGGGCGGTACCGTTATATAGGGACTATTTAAAAACATGTCCATAAATGCCAAATTACAATCAATTCGATCGAAAACTGTGGCCAAAAAAGTCCGTTATATGGAGGCTGTACCAAAACATGGACCTAATTTCTAGTAAATAAGTTTTTATACCCTCCACCACAATATGGAGGGTATAATTAAATTTGTCATTCCGTTTGTAACACATCGAAATATTCATCGGAGGCCCTATAAAGTATATATATTCTTGATCAGGGTACAATTCTAAGTCGATATAATTATGTCCGTTTGTCCGTCCGTCTATTAAAATCAAGATACAGCTCGCAATTTTTAAAATAGAGCTTTGTTATTTGGTGTACACGTTTCAATTACTCCTAGGATGTTTAGTATTTCAAATAGGCTATATCGGTCCACGTTTTGATGTAGCCCCCATAGAACGGTACCTCCCGATTTTCGGTATTTTGAAGGTTTTAACCTCATTACCACACCGAAATGGCTGAAATTTGGTACTTAGTCTTCGTTGGGGGTATACAACTTTCCCCCTAGAAATTTGCCGGTATAGGTCCACGCCTTCATATAGCCTCCATAGAACGGTACCAAACGGTTTTTAGTATTTTGAAGGTTGTGGCACTAATAATCCACCGTAATGGCTAAAATTTGGTATTAAGTCTAAACTTTCCCCCAGAAATTTGTCGGTATAGGTCTAAGTCTTCATATAGCCCCCATAGAACGGTTCCTCCCGATTTTTGGCATTTTGAAGGTTTTGGCCACAATAACCCACCGAAATGGCTAAAAATTTTAATTTGGTGTTCATTTGGGGTACTCAAAGTTCCCATAGAACGGTACCACCCTATTTCCGGTATCTTGAATGTTTTAGCCTAATTATCTCACCGAAATGAAATTTGGTATTTGGCCTTTATTTGTCGGTATAGGTCCACGCCTTAGATAACGCCCATAGAACTGTACCTCCCTATTTCCGGTATTTTGAAGGTTGTGGCCTCAATATTTCACCGAAATGGCTGAAATTTGGCATTTGGTCTTCATCTGTCGGTATAGGTCCACGCTTTAGTAAAACCCCAAAAGAACGGTACCTCCCTATTTCCGGTATTTTGAAGGTTGTGGCCTCAATATTCCACCGAAAGGGCTGCAATTTGGCATTTGGTCTTTATTTGGGGTATTAAACGTTTCATATGAAATTTGTCCACGCCTTTATATAACCCCCGTAGAACGGTACCTCCCGATTTTCGGTATTTTGAAGGTTTTGGCCGAAATTTGGCTGAAATTTGTATTTAGTCTTTGTTGAAAGCAAAAGCCTGTCTGACTGAAATTCGTCGGTGTAGGTCCACGTTTCGATATAGTCCCTATAGAATGGTACCTCTCGATTTTCGTAATTCTGAAGGTTGTAGCATCAATATCCCACCGAAATACTGAAATTTGTTATTTAGTCTTCCATGGTGCTATAAAATATTTCAGAAGGGAATTCCGCGCGTTCCTTTATCGCCCACAGAAGCGTAGCTATTCATAATCGGTATTTTGAAGGTTTTACCGAAATAATGGAAATTTTGTATTTAGTCTTCTTTGAGTCTAAAAACTTTGCACCAGAAATTTCTAGGTATAGATCGACGTTCTTAGTTGTTTAATGGGTACCCTAAATGATAAATTACAGCTTATTTTGGGTTGAAAATATGGGTAAGAACGTCAAACTACCAGAAGCTGGGCGGTACCGTTGTATGAATGCTTTATATAATATGGACCTCAAATTCTTTGTAGATAGGTTTTTTGACCACTAGGGAACCTAAATTCCAAATTATAGATAATTCTGTTTGAAAACATATGGGAGCTATACCAAAACGTGGACCAATATAGTCCATCTTAGAACTTGACCTACAAGTAAACAAAAGAAGCACCCTTTAAAATTTCAGTGTGCTATCTCAATTTTTCTGGATTCACTCTAGCATCCAGAAAAAATTACATAGCACACTGAAATTTTAAAAGGTGCGTCTTTTGTTTATAGGTAGAAAACTCACAAATCTTAAGTATAACAAGTTAGAAATGGCTATAGTCGGACGGGGCCGACCGTGTGATACCCTACACCATTAGAAATGTATATGTGCAATATTTTTGAAAATTTAATATAGTTGAGGCCAAGGTTTACCCTTTTATAACTCGCGAATTGTGGTAGTATATTATAAAGATTAAATGCTTTTAGATAAAATGAAATGTTTTTAGAATTGGCAAAAAACTATCGGCCTTAAAACTTAATTTGAGTGGAAGCTGTGGCTATATTTATGTTAAAAATTGGGTAAAAATGGGTGGAAGCCAACGTGTCTTTTTATTTTCCCCCGATTTGTGATTAAACCACCCTTTTCACGATATTCCTGTCAGAGTAAATGTAGAAGTCAACTAAATAAGGATCATCTCGTCAATGTATAACTTTTCAAAATTTGATCTGCGTCTATCATTAAATGATGCTGACATTTTGAAGCCAGATTTTAGGTGTTTTTTGAAATTTTCTTCTAATTTCATTTTGCAAACAGGTTTTTCAAAAAATCATATATAGGATTGTAGAACTCGCGATTCCGAATTATTTGATATATGTATGTGTCGTGAATGTAGTCTGCACAGTTTTACGGAAATCTGTATCCCAATACGAAAATTTTGTGCAAACATTTTTCTAAAAATCATATTTTTCGGGCCTAAAAAATTTTAGATTTTTACGTTTCGGATCTAATAAATCGGATCTAATAAATCGTAAAAAAGTATCAGTCGGCTTTGCCGGCAGAGATATACCCTCAGCCTGTGTATATTGAAACAATTTTTTCGCAAAATACGTATGTATTTAGGGGGCTTTAAAATTTTTGGGCGTTTGAACCGACAAAAATGTTGATAAGGATTAAAGATCAAACGTTTTGCGGAGGAGATACTAAAAGGAACGGATCGACATTGACCGTTATGGAAGTGGATCTCCAGCCACAACATATGGTGCCATAAGGGGTTTTTACACTCTTCGGGCTGTTTGCTCAAGAAGTATGGACTTGCCCATAAAAAACTTTTACCATCGTAATTGAGGCAGCAAATGCAAGTTGCTTCAACAAAAATCAAAGTGATTCCATATCAGGTCTTAAAGTGAATTTATACGAAATTTTGTGTGGGAGGTACCGGATGGAGTGGACAAATATAGTCCATATTTGAACCTGATCTATATCTGGTAGATATATTAGGATGTGTAAAGCATAGACCAATTCGGCCACTCCCTTCAAGAGTTACCGTACGAACAATTTTTTCGAACATTTTTGAACTCTTGTGGGGGAGGTACCTGAAGGAGTGGACCGATATGGCTTATCTTCAAACTTAAACTATGTTTGGACAAAATATTACTAAGGCCAAAATTCTAAGAAAAATTCGAAGACATGAACTTTATTGCTTTCAAGGAAAGGCACAATATTCTAATTTTTATTACTAGCAATAAACCAGTTCTTAGTATGTTTTGTTCTTAGAATTTTTTCTTAGAATTTTTTTGTTTTTATCATCATCCCTACTGTCTTTGAGTTTAGGTAGACGTACGAAAGAGTATAAAAGAAGTTGTAGTTTCGTAAACCAAATCAGTCGAAATTTAGACAGCGAAGAGTAAAATCGTGTGTGATAGAAACAAAAATATAAATATGGCAGATGCAAGTAACTTGGACGTTGCTGAAATTGTTGTACGCCATAGTAGACGTTAGCAGCAAATGACTGCGGATGAAAGGCGTGCTGATAGTAAATTTGCTGATTTTATGGACGAAGACATGTATGAAGAAATTGATATTGCTGCAATTGATAATTATGAAGTTGAGGATGATGAAGATCGCAAATACCAACCTGCTGAAGAGTCAGATGCCGAAACTGAAGGATACGTCTAGCTAAATGAACCAGCTATGGAATTATGGGGCGCGACGCGTTGCCCAATATACAAAGCTGCGTTTTCGTACGATCGCTTCATGTGTATAAAACAATTTATTCGATTCGACAATAGAAATACTCGACAACAGCGACTCATCAACAGCAAAACTGGGGCTATTGACGATATTTGGCAAATGTTGCAGCATAACTTGGCAGCAGCTTACACTCCTCATGAAGCACTGACAGTGGTTCCCTTACAGAGGCCGCACCCGCTTCACACAATATATTCCGTCAAAGCCAGCTAAGTATGGTTTGAAAACATGGTGGTTATGCGACTCACAGAGTTATTATCCTGTGAAGGGAATGATATATTCTCGAAAACTGCCAAACCAACAACGGGATATAAACCAAGGGCACAACGTAGTGCTGGATCTTGTGGAATATTTAGATGATGGCCGTACTATATACGCGGATAATTTCTTTACCACTCTTGACTTGGCGCGTATTTTGTTGCGGAGGAAGACCGCATATGTTGGTACAGTGCGCTACAACAAAACATTCATTCCACAGGAGTTCAAGAAGAACCCGAAGCGCACCATCAATAGTAGATTGTTTGGGTTCAACCAAGGCGATAAAGCGATATGCTCATACGTACTGAAAAAAAAGGTTGAACGTGCTCTCCACAATGCACTACACCTGCCACGTTGACGAGCAAACCGAGAAGCGGAAGCCCTATGCCATATTAGATTACAACGCCAACAAATGCGGCGTTGATACCATGAATCAAATGCTAGGCACTTACAGCTGCAAAAGAGCAACACGACGATGGAAGTTGGCCATGTTTTATAATTTGCTAGACGTCGCTGCATTGGCTGCTTTTACGATTTACAACGAAATGAAGCCTATAAAAAGCAGTGACAGACGGCGGTCGTTCTTGTTATTGCTAACGAAACAATTGGCAACACCAAATATCGAAGAACGTGCCCTGAACAACAATATAACCTCATATCCAAGGATACGCAATGCGATGGAAGCATTCGATGTCAGGGTAAGAAAAACATCTTCAAATTCACGAATAGAATATATAGTTACTTGTTTTTTATTTTTCTTTTCATTTCAGGTATAACCAAGGCCGTCGTTTGCGGCTAGGTCATATCGCCTTTGCCGTTCTGAGTATGGGCGGCAGCGGGAAACGCGGGCATACTGCTTCGGCTGCTACAACTCTGTTTGCGAAGAACATAGCACATTTTACATCGCTGCAACTCTTGCGCACAGGGCGGGGGACAAGAAGTACTCGCTCAACAACAATAATTTTTAAACTTTTTTATAATAGTCTTAAGAAAATTCAAGCAAAAAAAAAAAATTAAAAAAATTGAAAAAATTATTTTTGTATGTAGAATTTAGATATAAACAATAAAAACAAAAAAAATTATATGAAAAAAACATGATTTACAAAAAAGGTCCGTAGGGACCTTTTCACACGGCCATGTAGTTCAGAACTGTCACTCATCGGAGGGTTAAGAAGCCTAATGATTTATCTTAACAACCCGGTAATTTTCATCAATGTTCCCATTGAATGTAAACATAGCAAAATCCGCACATTTTCTTAAGAGTTTCAAGAAAAATAAAATTAGTACTCCTCTAGATTTTTTCCAATATTTTCAACCCTAGAATGGATGTGAAAACTACTTTTTTTAAACCAAAATTCATTTTTTGATATCCAAATATGTGCTTATTTTGGCTATAACATATAATATTATCTCTATCATTATAATTTTGGTCTCATTTGATTTCTCGTGAAGTTTTTATTTAAACCTATTTTTTGTAATTGTTGACGGGTAAACTTTTATCCGCAGCAACCAAAAATTTGCTCGCGAACGGATTTGTATTGGGATTTTTTTTTTCTTAACCTGCGTATCAAAAATCGTTGGTCCAATCAACAGTAGGCATAGGTTTTTCTCGGCAGATCTAAACTTAATTAGATTCGAGCATCGCAGTAATACAAATGGAACGGGTTTACATTGTATGCAGTGAATTTTCAAAAAGGATGCAAGAAACACAAAACACAATTCCAATATTTATTTCCACGGTGTACACAGAAGTTTACTCCAAAAATATCTTAATTTCTTCAAATAAATAAGGTTTCCGATTTTGTATCATTACAACCTAATACGAAATGTAAAGTGAAACATATGTATGTAGATATTGATATATTGATACCATGCGTTCAAACATAGAATTCGAAATGCAATTCCTACGCCTTTATCGTCAAGTGCTAAAATGCTATTTGCATAAATTGAAATATTTCATTCATTACGTTTCGATGGATTTTGAATGGTTGATGTTTTTTCCAATGATTTAGTTTTTGTTGTTCTTCATTTACAGTTGGAAATTTGTTGAATATAAATTAAATGATAGCATAAAATAAATAACACTATCAAGTGAACGCTACCATGCAAACGTGTGTAATTATGGTGACAGTAAGGGGAATGTAATTCTTGTGAAACGTTTAAGAATATTGCGAGGGCCGTCAGAGGAATATGAAGATCGAGGACAACACTTTCTGTTATCGAGTTTTTGGAAGCCGTTTGAGTTGTGTCCTGCTGAGAAGAGTTTGAAATCTTTACTTCCCAAACTTTTGAGATCCCTTGACTAACGGTGGTAAATGAATTCCAAATTAACCCTTATAAATGCGTCACATGGACCCTCTAGCTCCCTAATACTGTCGCTATGTCCATCTCTATTTCAAACATAATTTATTCTAACAGGTTTTTGCTTATTTGTCTCAATACCTTTTTATACCCTCCACCATAGTATGGAGGGTATATTAAGTTTGTTTTTCCGTTTGTAACGCATTGAAATACTCATTTGCGACCCTATAAAGTATATATATTCTTGATCAGGGTAACATTCTAAGTCGATCTGAGCACGTCCGTCCGTCCGTCCGTCCGTCTGTGGTAATCACTCTAGCATCCACAAAAATGGAGATAGGACGCTGAAATTTTGGGAAAATGCGTCTTTTGTTTGCAGGCAGGTCAAGTTAGATGATGGGCTATATCGGTCCACGTTTTGGTATAGCCCCCATATAACGGTACCCCCCGATTTACGATATTTTGACGTTTTTAGCTACATTTTCAGACCGATTTGGCTATAATTTGACATTTAGGGTTCTTAAGTGTCAACAAACATATATAACAAAACTTGTGGACATAGGTCCACGGTTTGGTATAGCCCCCATATAACGGTACCCTCCGATATACGGTATTTTGACGTTTTTAGCTACATTATCAGACCGATGTAGCTATAATTTGACATTTAGGGTTCTTAAGTGTTAATAAACTTATAAATTAGAAGTTGTGGACATAGGTTCACGTTTTGGTATAGCCCCCATATAACGGTACCCCCCGATTTGCGGTATTTGGACGTTTTTAGCTACATTTTCAGACCGATGTAGCTATTATTTGACATTTGGGGTTCTTAAAAGTCAATAAACTTATATAACAAAAGTTGTGGACATAGGTCCACGTATTGATATAGCCCCCATATAACGATACCCCCCGATTTACGGTATTTTGACGGGTTTAGCTACATTTTCAGACCGATTTAGCTATAGTTTGACATTTAGGGTTCTTAAAAGTCAATAAACTTATATAACAAAAGTTGTGGACATAGGTCCACGTATTGGTATAGCCCCCATATAACGGTACCCCCCTATTTACGGTATTTTGACGGGTTTAGCTACATTTTCAGACCGATTTAGCTATAATTTGACATTTGAAATTCTTAAATGTCAATAAACTTATGTGACAAAACTTGTGGACATAGGTCCACGTTTTGGTATAGCCCCCATATAACGGTACCCCCCGATTTACGGTATTTTGACGCTTTTAGCTACATTTTCAGACCCATATAGCTATAATTTGACATTTAGGGTTCTTAAGTGTAACTAAACTTATATAACAAAAGTTGTGGACCTAGGTCCAAGTTTTGGTATAGCCCCCATATAACGGTACCCCCGATTTACGGCATTTTGACGTTTTTATCTACATTTTCAGACCGATTTAGCTATCAATTGACATTTAGGGTTCTTAAATGTCAATAAACTTATATAACTAGTGGACATAGGACCATGTTTTGGAATAGCCCCCATATAACGTTACCGCCCGATTTCAGGTATTTTGAGAATTTTACCGACAAGTTTTAACCGAATTATCTGTAATTTGAACATTTGACATTGAAATTCTAAGTGGGCACCACACCTCTCCACCAAAAATTGTCAAGAAAGCCCCCATATAACGGTACCTCCCGATTTTCAGTAATTTGATGATTTTAGCTACAATATTAAACCGAACAAGCAGTAATTTGACATTTGAAGTTCTTAGTGGTCACAACACCTCTCCATCAAAAATTGTCAACATAGGTCCATGTTCGGATATAGCTCCCATGTAACGGTACCTCCCAATTTTCAGTAATTTGGCAATTTTAGCTACAATTTTTAACAGAACTAACTGTAATTTGACATTTGAAGGTTGTAGTGGTCACCACACATCTGCATTTTCCCTACTTCCCTATTTTCGGTACTTTGAGGATTTTACTTAAAATGTTTAACCGAACGTAGGTCCATGTTTTTGTATAGCCCCAAAACAAACCTCCCGATTTTCCGTACCTTAGCTTTATTTTTTGGACGAACTTTCTGTAATTTGAAATTTAAAAGTCAACAAAAATTCTGCAACAAAAATTGTTCATTTAAGTTCATATTTTCGTATAGCCCAGATACCTCCGAACTAGCTGTTAATGACATTTGAAGTTCCCACGTTATGTACCGATTTTCGATATTTTGAGGATTCTAGCTAAATTTTTTAACCGAATTAGGAGTTATTTGACATTAAAGGCTCCCATCAAAAACTGTCAAGATAGGCCCATGTTTTATTATAACCCCTATATAACAGTACCTCCCAATTTCTAGCCCACCAAAAATTGTCAACAGTTAGATATAGGCAACATAAAAAAGGGCCTCCCGAATGAAGCATTTTATGTACATTATCTGACATTTTAACGTACTCACTGTAAGTTGGGGACAGGAATGAATATTTTATGGTGGAGGGTATGAAAAGTTCGGCCCGGCCGAACTTAATGCTTTTTTACTTGTTTATTTTTAGTTGCTACAAATGATAATAAAGCTAACAACAAGAACACCAACAACACTGACTGACACATCAACATAAAACAAACAAAAACCAACTGACTATTGCACACATCAGAGTTTTTCGCTTTCGGTACTAACACGCTACTGTTTGCACTGATGTGTATATTAAAATGTCTATAGTAAATTGTGTAAATACAAATTTAAATCGCTCAATGGCAAAGGTCTCTTGCATGAACAAACTAATATTGGCAAATACGCACACACCACAAATATTGAATGTAAATATGAACAAACATAACGAAATAAATTCGACATTTGGCACAAAGATGACTTTCTAAATTGATAATTTAAAAATTTTAATTATCACACACACATAGGAATGTATACACCCACAAGCCATGCCCTCCCATTTGGTCGAAATTACAAATTCCTAATTATTGCACAAGCATTTAAAATCAACAAATGTACGGACTCAAACACGCACATGCATATTTATTTATGTTCTTTTATTTTATGAACCATTAGCAAGGTATTTGGAGCAAAAATTACTTTACATTTCAATGTACACGGTGCTCTTTAAACAATTTTAAATGGAAGGTGCGTACACCTTGGAAGTTTTTGCGGATTCTGAAACTACAATGTTCATAGATTAGAAAAATCAAGAAACAAAAAAAATCGCCGGAGCGCTTTTTAAATAAATCGCGATTTAAGTAGACATTTTTAGGGGTTGTATCGGTTTTCACGATTTTGCTTAGAAACCGCACGTCCTATCAAAACGGGACTAAAGAAAATGTTGTAGCTTTGAAAATTCTCTACAAGATCGACCTTTATTGTATTTTCGTAGTTGTTACCATTTTTGAGATATAGAAGTTCAAATTGGGACAATGCACTGACTGTATCGCCCCCTTATAAAACAATGTCATGAAGGGTGCGCCTTAACTAACTTTTGAAGAAAACCGCTTACACAGGGGAAGTTTTTGTGAATTCTGAAACAGCAATGTTCATAGATGAGAAAAATCCAAAAACAAGAAAAAATCGCAGTAGGGATTTTTAAATAAATCGCGGTCAAAATTCACATTTTTAGGTGTATTTTAGGTTTTCACGATTTTGCTTGGAAACCGCAAGTCCAATCGAAATGGAGCTAAAGAAAATGTTGTAGCTTTGAAAATTCTCTAGAGGATTGGCGCTTATCATTTGTTCCCAGCCTGTACCATTTTTGAGATAAAGAAGCTAAGTTTACATTTTTAGGATTTTTTGTTAGGGTTTCGCGATTTTGCTTCAATACGGTAAGTTTTATCGATATGGGACCTGAGAAAATCTCAAAGCTGTCAAAATTCTCTACAAGACTGGCTTAAGTTACTAATCCTAAGTTGTACCATTTTGTTAGATATATAAGTTTAAGTTGGGAATTTGCAGTCATGACATTGTTTTATAAGGGGGCGATACAGAATTGAATTGAATTTGAATTGTCCCAATTTGAACTTCTATATCTCAAAAATGGTAAAACCGGCGAGAACACCATACAGATCAATCTTATAGAGAATTTTCATAGCTACAATATTTTCTTTAGTGTTATTTTGATAGGACTTGCGGTTTCTAAGCAAAATCGTGAAAACCTAAACAACCCCAAAAAATCTCAACTTAAATCGCGATTTATTTAAAAAGCGCTCTGGCGATTTTTTTTGTTTCTTGATTTTTCTCATCTATGAACATTGTAGTTTCAGAATCCGCAAAAACTTCCGAGGTGTAAGCACCTTCCATTTAAAATTGTTTCAAGAGCACCGTGTGTAGAAATTTCAATTTAAGCATTTTTGCTATGAAATTGAAAAGTGATTTTTTGTGTGATGTATAGTAATTGATTTTTCGTGAAAACGTTTAAGAGGTATATTTTGCACAACCAAAATCGGTAGTAATATACTAAAATACTTAGGTGTGAACCATAAACAAAGGTCCTAGAGAAAAGGTTTGTTTCATAAACCTTACATGGAGCAAACTCTAATTTTAGGTTGCACATCATCATGGAAAGCCTGATAGTCACCGTACGTTGGAACATAGATATTATTTACTTAGTTAGCCCTCTAGAGAACATTGTGATATAAGCCGAACTAAAAACAGATTGTTATTCCTAATATGGCGCTTTTCGATCTCGTCTTCTCGCTCATTCTAATGACATGGCCTAACCAACGCAATCGTTATATCTCGATATATTTAATTATACTGATGTTACAGTTACACCTCGTTGTTTATACGACGTCGATATTCATCGTCATCGCATATTGGCCTTACATCTTTCGATGTTGAAGAGATCACATGTCATGACATAAAGCATGAGTTTGGTTTCAGCTTCGTTGTTGGTCGGAGGTTAAAACCTCAAGTCTCCAGTTTCACCACAGGGAATGAAATTGCTTTGTCCAAATTGTAGCAAGTCAATTTGGACAAAAGCAAAATTCTTCAATATCAGATTTACTTGCGCTCATGCTTCCACTCAAGACAAGGACGAGCAGGCCAAAGATATGATATTAAAATTATTGTAGGCGATTTTAATGCCAATATTGGAAAGCAGAATTTATTTAGCCCAACAGTAGGGGAATTTAGTCCCCACAGTGAAACATCTGACAACGGAATGAGGCTGACAGACTTCGCTGTGGCAATAAAAGATGGTAGTTAGCAGTAGCAGATTTAAGCATCTAGACATTTACAAGGGCAACTGGCTGTCTCCTGACAAAGAAAAGCAAAAAGTTCTTAAGTTCGGCCCGGCCGAACTTTTTATCAGGGCTTCGGAATCAAGCCATTTTTGGTCAGACTCTGACTCCGACTCCAGTCCAATTTTTTCACGACTATGACTCCGATTCCAAGTCCGGAGTCGACTCCGCTAATTTCTACCCAGTGATAATACAAATCGAAATTACATTCATTACAGTGCGAAACCTTCAAAATATGTGACATTGGGAGGTATACCAAAAGATGGACCTAAATTCTTCGTTTTCTTTCGCGAAGATTTTCTATCCGTTAGGAATGCGAATACAAAATAACACCTACTTTAGTATGAACATGTAGCAGAACCCTTCAAATAAACTAAAATCGGACGGTATCGTTATAAGGTTTCTCTACCAAAACAATAACACTGTGAACACAAATTTTGGGGCAGAGATAATTCCTTTTGGAGATGAAAACCCTTGGTGAGTATATTAAGAATCCCAAAGGACAGATCCACCGTGAGTCGAACTTCCGCGTTATTGCGTAATGAATTATTTGCTAGAGACGCTATAAGCCGTCAGCGTTATATCTTTCTTCACTGTTGCTTTTGCTTATTTTTGAGATGACAGTCTTCAGTCGAATCGAATGAGGATTGTTTTCGTAGAGCACTTCGACCTTCTAACTCGCTTCCTTCAATGTCCTATTCGTCCTCTATTTTAAGAGCCGCAATAAAAGTACGTAAGTAAGAAATGTTCCGCAAAAATGTCGCTCAGAAAATTTTAGGTACGGCTCTCATTGACAACTAAAGTTTTTTCACCGATTGGGAAATAATTGTGACCTGCAGAGCGAATTCCTGAAAATTAGCCTTTGGCCCCATATAACGTACTATGGAAATGAAAATCGGTCAGGGGGCACGGGTAGTCGTTAACGGAATATCAAAAATTTTTTAGGATTCACTGTTTAGTCACAGCAATGAACTGGTAAAGTTTTTTTTGATTCGACCATAATTACGGTCTTTAGAAAATTGTCGTGAAAATCGATATGTTAGCACAGGTTAACGTTAACCGATTACCCTATAATTTCATATATAAGGTTTTTGAATCAAATAGAAAAAAATTAGGGGATAAGGGTTCCAAAAAAATTTTGTTGTTTGGGTCGCTATAATGGCCATCTAAACGTGGACCGATATAACCCATTTTGAATACCAAAAATCTTATGAATAATCTAAACTTCTGTACCAATACTTTATAGAATTTCCGACGAATATATTGATCTGTTATAAACTGAATGACAAAGTTAGTATCTTATGGTGGAAAGTGTCCTTTGTCTACCACCTCAACAAGAATACTAGTAAAATCAACGTTAAGTTCGGCTAGGCCGAACAAACAATCGGAAATGATTCAATAGACATAGAAATTAGTACATCTACCGTTCTATTTAATGTCGATTTACTTAACATTTTGTGCCTTCCTCGGCATAAACCTATTGACAAATTTAGCCCTCCAGCCTGATATGGGCATTGCATTTAATCAAAAATTAATTTAATCTCTTCACATCGAAGAACAACATGCTCTTCTGTTATAAAATATCAGACTGCCTAATAAAAAACGCTTGCTTCTTGCTTGAAAAGCCCTTCAAAAGACCAAAATTTCCTCAAAGCATACGAATATTGAGTCTTTTTAATTAAGATCATCTTAAAGAACACTCCCACTTTTCTCATACAAATTCAGCAAGAAGTCTATTAGGATCAATATCACTCCTATAAAATCAAGTTGGTCCTCAGTACGACTTCTCTCAAAGTCCACTAGGTCTTTCTTATAAGACCAACAGGTCCTTTCACAGAAGACATTGATGACTTCTAACATAAAATAATATGCGAAGACCAGTAAATCTTCTACCTACATCTTCACCAAAAATATGTGGCAGATCAAAAATTTATTCCAAAGTATATTATAAACAATCAATTGGCTCAAAAATGTTTTCGATATTAATTTTGTAATCAACACAGCTGATTAAACGATTAAAAAATTTAAATTATGATGCTTTAACTGATTTGAATTTTTGATTTTACAAATTTGTGATAAGTGTAGAACAAATTGTTGCCCGTAGCAAAATTTGCTAGACTCCGACATCAACTCCGACTCCGAAACCCTGCTTTTTATGCCCTCCACCACAAAATATTCTTAATTAAAATGGAATAATTACTTTCCTTTCCTGTCCTAAATTTTAGGTGCAAAAAATGTTCCACCACATTCAACCAGGTGAAAGGTACCACCTATGGGGCTATTTCAAAGTGTTGACCTAACCTCGCAATTTTTGTTGGAAAAATTTGTGACAGCAGTGAACCTCAAACGTCAAATTACGGGTAGTTCGGTTAAAAAGTGTGGCTAAAATCTTAAAAATACCAAAACGTTGACCTATATTGACGATTTTTGGTGGAGAAGTTTCGTGACCACTGAGAACCTCAAATGTCAAATTACACCTAGTTCGGTTAAAATATTGCTAAAATTCTCAAAATACTAAAATCGGGAGGTACCGTTATATGGGGGCTATACCAGAACATGGACCTCCATGTCCATAATTTTTTTGAAGATAAGTTTTTTGGTCACATGGAACCCTTAATGTCAAATTATAGCTAATTCGGTCTGGAACTGTAAGTAATAAAACATGGACCGATATAGCCCATCATCGAACTTGACCTGCTTGCAAACTTAAGACGCATCTTTCCAAAATTTCATTTTTGTGGATGCTAGAGTTATTATAACAGAGAGAAGTAGGGATATGCATAGGTCGATTCAGAATTTTACACTGATCAAGAATATATATGGGGATTTCTGAGTGAAATCGGACACTATTTGAAAAGAGGTTTTTAATTTCCTTTATTTTTTGCTGTGGTGATCCGCAAAACATTTCAGTATATTTTCAGATTTTTTTTAACAGCGGCTCCAGAGATATCTCGCCTTTAAAAAGTCGAATTCTGTACATACTTTATGCAAAGAAATACTCATAACTTCTTTAAT
Organism: Musca autumnalis; assembly: GCF_047663935.1. NCBI lineage: Eukaryota > Metazoa > Arthropoda > Insecta > Diptera > Muscidae > Musca > Musca autumnalis. The sequence goes on from NW_027411755.1 coordinate 59,044,761, forward strand.
ATTGGTCCAATTTGAAACATCTTTTTTTGCATGCTTTGTTGTTTCATCAGCTATTTAATAAAAAATAGATGAACATTTTGGACAGTGGGCTCAGATGCAATTTTCGCGATTTAATATTTAAAATCATTTTTTCGATTTTCGTGAAATTTTTTTATATTAAACTATGATCAATTACAAAAATTGTAAGTACTATTTGGTAGTGGGATTCGAATGATAACAATTTTTTCCGTCCGACTATGGTCTTCTTTTACTTGTTATAACCTCAGAATTTATGCTAACGAGGGTACATATACTTTCATACGGGCAAAATGTACCTCATCGAAATAATAATTTTAGACCCCAAGTATGTTTGAACGAAATCCGTTTCAGACAATTTGGAGTTGATTTAGCAATGTCCGTCCGTCTGTCTGACTGGTTGGCTGGTGCGCAGCCAAAAAAATGTTTGGAAAAATGGTGCGCACGATAAATCTTGAAGGAAGTAACCGATTAGGTCCATATTTTGCACAACGTGAAACTTCTACCAGACTTAGATGAGGTTCCAATATGGACACAATCGGTCCACTCCTACAAAATTTCGGAAAAGTTCAGTCTAGAACCTCCTCTCGAATCGCTTTGATTTTTGTTGTAGCTACTTGTATTCACTGCCCACATACGACGGTACTAGTTTCATTAGGGGCAAGTTCATACTTCCTGAGAAAATAGCCTGAAAGACACAAAAAAGCCCTATGACACCGCGTGTAGTGGTTGCAGCGCAAGATAACTCTCGAACGGATCTGCCGATTAGGTCTTCGTAATATTTTGTGCAAACCGATTGGGTCCATACTTTACACATACTAATATATCTACCAGATATAGATCAGGTTTGAATATGGACTATACTCGTATTTGTCCATTCCTTCGGATACCGCCCACACAAAATTTTGGATAAATCTACTTTAAGACCTTCTATCGAATCACTTTTATTTTTTTTGAAGCAAGTTGCATTCGCTGCCTCAATTACGACAGTAAAAGTTTTTTCAGGGGCAAGTCCATACTTCTTCAGAAAACTCCCCGAAAGTTGTAAAAACCCCTATGGCACCATATGAGTGGCTGGAGAGCTCGAACCAAATACTGCGTTCGTCCCCACTTTGGGTATTATAATATTTCTTCGAATATTAGTTCCACTCCTTCCGATACCTCCCCTAAAAAAGTTCGAAAATATTCGCTAAAATGGTACGCGCGATTTCTCACAAACGTAGCAACCGATTTGGTCCAAACTTTGGCTCTCTAAATATTGTCGAAACTTTGTTTATGTTCAAATTTGGGGCCTATCTGTCCAATCCTTGTGGTACTACCCACTCAAATGTTCAACATTTTTGTGTGGTTAAGGGTCTGTTCGAGGATCCTTTGGAAATTTTTACCGAAGGACATAAAAAAGCCCTATCTATCGTTATACCCGCAAATTTTTGAGCTTTAATCCTATCCAGACTCTTGTCGGTTCATACACCCAACATTTTGAAACCCACTAACTTGTTAAAAAATCGATCGATGAAGAACTATATATTTATGTTCTAAATAAGCGTACAAAAATGTATGACGATCGGTTCATTAGTTTTCGAGCTAGAGTTGGCACCGCAAAACCCTTTAATAAAAACAGGGTTTGATAGTCCCTGCCACAAAATTGCCACAAAACTACGTAATATGTTTCAACAAAAAAATTCAGTATGTACACGGTGCTCTTGAATCAAATTTAAATGGAAGGTGCTTACACCTGGGAAGTTTTTGCGGATTCTGAAATTAAAATGTTCATAGATGAGAAAAATCCAAAAACAAAAAAAAATCGCCGGAGCGCTTTATAAATAAATCGCGATTCAAGTAGACATTTTTAGGGGTTGTTTATGTTTTTGCGATTTTGCTTGTAAACCACAAGCCCTATCAAAATGGGAATAAAGAAAATGTTGTAGCTATCAAAATTCTCTACAAAATTGGCCTTAATGATATTTTCGTAGGTTTTACAACTTTTGAGGTATAGAAGTTGAAATTGGGACAATTTAAATTCAATTCAATTCTGTATCGTCTCCTTATAAAACAATGTCAATATCTAAAAAGTGGTACAACCTAGGAAAAATTACATATGCCAGTCTTGTAGAGAATTTCCACAGCTATAAGATTTTCTCAGGTCCCATTCCGATAAAACTTGCCTTATTCAAGCAAAATCGCGAAACCCTAACAAAAAAACCTAAAGTCCAATTTACATATGCACATTAAATGATTTCGTTTTACGAAATCCTAGAATCAAATGAAGTGCATTTACATCTCTTTTTCTGCGTCATTTGCTTACGCACACAATCGCACATACACACATATACAATAACACAAACACACGCACACAATATATTTATTCAGAAAAATAGGAATTTCAACACAAATGTGTATCAAATAACTTAAATTAATTCCAAATACAAAAAACATAATTTTTGCAAGTCGTTTAACCATTTATTTTCACTTTTGCCATCGTTTGAGTATTTTTGTTTTTCTACAACACACACAAACAAACAAAGACATCATAAAACAGTTGCATTTTTTGGTAGTTTATGACGAAAAAGCAGGGTTGCGTGTAATAGTATGGTGTTTTCGTGCGTTGTTTAGAATAAATGACGTAGCTATCGTCATTTATTTTTGTATGGTAAATGACGCAAAATGTTGCCTGTTTTAACAAATAAATGACGAAACAGCTCTAAATGACGAAAAAGTTGCTAATGTAAATTGGACATAAAAATGTAAACTGAGCTTCTTTATCTCAAAACTGGTACAGCCTGAGAACAAATCATAAACGCCAATCCTGTAGAGAATTTTCACAGCTACAACGTTTTCTTTAGCTCCATTTCGATTGGACTTGCTTGAAAACCTAAAAAACACCTAAAAATGTGAATTTTGATCGCGATTAATTTAAAAATCCCTACAGCGATTTTTTCTTGTTTTTGAATTTTTCTCACCTATGAACATTGCTGTTCCAGAATTCACAAAAACTTCCCCTGTGTAAGCGGTTTTCATTAAAAGTTAGTTAAGGCGCACCCTTCGTTACGTTGTTTTATAAGGGGGCGATACAGTCAGTGCATTGTCCCAATTTGAACTTCAATATCTCAAAAATGGTAAAACCTATGAAAATACCGTAAAGGTCAATTTTGTAGAGAACTTTCATAGCTATATCAGTTTTTTCAGTTTCATTTTGATAGGACTGTCAATGTCAACTTGAAGTGCGATTTATTTAAAAAGCGCTCCTGCGATTTTTTTTTAGTTTTTTTGATTTTTCTCATCTATGAACATTGTAGTTTCAGAATCCGCAAAAACTGCCCAGGTGTAAGCACCTTCCATTTAAATTTGATTCAAGAGCACCGTTTGTAGATCAGATGAAAAAATCATCTACTAAAAAAGTTTCATAGTTTTCTTGGAAAAAAAATCATTAAAATGACTTTAATTGGGCTTTACAACTGGTGGTCACTGCTTAATGACTACGGAAGTAGTTGTTGCATTTTCGTAGCTTCTTCTGAACATGTTAATCTCAAAGGTTTCCATTTGTACCTTTGTAGAAAAACCGCAGTTATTGTCCCCGCATATGTTTTACCCATCGTCTCCTGAAAACAAAATGCAATCTGCCAGTATTCATCCAGAGATTTGTTCAAAGTAGAGATCTTGATTTAGTTAATCCGGCTCCTAATACAAACAGTTAATATTTGACATTTCCGTATATTATTTTCCAGCTATGAGATTTTCAATTTGACCCAATAGACCAATTTATTAAATTAAGAAATTTAATTGTGTCGGAGTTCAGCACTTGCTAAAGTCTTATGACAAATTTAATGCTCTAAATAGCAGTCACATACCTTTGGCGAAAACCACTAATTTTGTCATTATTGTTGACGCTGTTACTGCTGAAAGTCGTAAATGAATTCGAGTAAGTTTTGTGACTGTGTCTGCATTGCGTATTTTGTAAGGTCGCCAATCATTTTCAAAAGATATACACATCCACAAACACACACACGTTGCCAAACCCATAAGTAATAGCCAAAAGTGCAAGTTCACACATACGCATATATGGGGAGTTAAACTCTTCCATGCACAGTGGGTAGCTGACATTCATTGATGCCATATGTAGTAATTTTAACGGACTTTCTATTAATATGGTAGCAATGGAAGTAGAATATGGGATATGTTCTTTATAATACTATCATTAATGGCATTGACAGCTTGATGTAAATTGTGTGTGTGTCTGAAATCCTTTTGCCCTGCAACAGTTAACCCATTTGGAAATTGACATTTACATACATATCTCTAACGAAAATAATGTCACTTTTCCAACACTGTCTTTCCTTGCACTTTCAACTGCCATCGTTGCGGCGGGATGTCATGTTCAAGTTAAGTGTATACGTGAGCTCTGTTACTCATTTACTCTACAAATCTACAAACTTCAATTCTAAGCACAAAGTTATGACAGTTTTCTCCCTGATTGTCGAGTTAATAAAAATTAATGTTGGTATCATTGTTTAATATTCGACGGTGTGTCATGTCAAACTCTAGACACGCTGTGCCAAGTGTTATTTTAATATGTCATCTGAATGACATGACGAATACGACGATGACGACAACGATGATGATGACATGGGCAGATGATGATCGAACGTGTCTGCTAAAGTTATGAGTTGGAAAAGTTAACGATAAACTAATTAATGTTGAGTGTTGTATTAACGTTAATTAGAGAGAGGTTTGGAGCTGTGAGCGATTGTTTGTGCGTGGTTGAGAATATGAGCGTTGATAGATGTAATTTGAACAATTGTTTTAGCAAAAAGGTGTATAGTATTATGTTTGGTATCATAATAAAGGATTTTGTTTTAAATTTGGCAATCAGTTCGCAATGATTTTCTTCATATTAGCATAATATTTAGCCTGAAAATTAGAGGGTTTTGATATACTATGATGATACGAGTGCGGTTTTTAGAAAATCGTTCAGAAAGAGTACGAAAAGTACCAAAAGGTTGTCAAAATTTTACCCTTTGTATTAGGCAAAATGGTGGAGATAAATTTCTGAAAGTTAGAATGAGAGCCGATGATGAAATGTAAGATTTTTCATTTATTTATTTATATTTATTTAATAGATGATACTATAAATTTTAGAATACATTCATTTGTTACAAAGGTATTCGCTTGAATTATACCATCCACTATACTATGAAAGGTATATAAAGATAATTCCATTTGTAACTCCTCGAAATAATCTTTTTAGATCTTAAAAACTATATATGGGGGTTTCTGAGTGAAATCGGACACTTTTTCAAGATGAGGTTTTTGATTTCGTTTTTTTTTTTTTGTTTGTTTTGATTATTGTTGAAGTTCAATCTCATTTTCGATTGTTTGAGTGGAGTATTCCCCCATTGGCTCAACTTCATTTATTACCCTCTATTACAGAGAGTAATGTTTTTCAAAACGAACCGAAAAGTGAGTGTGATTCTCATTCATATGAGAATACTGGACACTTAAAGAGTTCGGGTTTTCGCTAAAAAGGCATCATTTCAAAAACTGAGAAGCCAATTGATAATTCCCTTCGCCGGGATGAAATCATGATATTGGTAGCGATCAGTAAAATTTTGCAACACTGTCAGTTCGTTTTAAAAAACATTACTCTCTGTAATAGAGGGTAATAAATGAAGTTGAGCCAATGGGGGAATACTCCACTCAAACAATCGAAAATGAGATTGAACTTCAACAATAAACAGAACAAACAAAAAAAAAACAGCCGAAGCACGGGCGAATGTATGGAGCTTTGTTAAAAACAAAAAAACCAAATTCCAATAACAACCTCACAGGGAACTGTGTTGGTGTTCTTTTCAACTCACAGAATTCGAAGAATTCTTAGTTGATACGTGCTGACATGTTGCAAAATATTTTGATTTTGGTGTTTCTTTGGAAAAGCCGAAAAGTGAGTGTGATTCTCATTCATATGAGAATACTGGACATTTAAAGAGTTCGGTTTTTCGCTAAAAAGGCATCATTTCAAAAACTGAGAAGCCAATTGATAATTCCCTTCGCCGGGATGAAATCATGATATTGGTAGCGATCAGTAAAATTTTGCAACACTGTCAGTTCGTTTTGAAAAACATTACTCTCTGTAATAGAGGGTAATAAATGAAGTTGAGCCAATGGGGGAATACTCCACTCAAACAATCGTTTTTGATTTCCTTTATTTTTTGCTGTGGTGATGCGGCAACACATTTTAGTATATTTACAGATTTTTTGACTAACGGTTCCAGAGATATCGAGCCTCGAAAAAGTCAAATTCTGTAAAAACTACATGCAATGAAATACTCATAACTTCTTGTTACGAATGCAATTCTACATCGATGAAGCCATGCACAGTGGTCCCACTTGTATGGTACAATAGCCCCCATATAGCAACCCGATTTCAGATATTTTGAAGCTTTTATCTATATTTTTCGGTCCGAATTGGCTGTAATTTGGTATTTAGGTTTACCAGTAGTCAGAAACCTTCTGCACCAAAAATTGTGCACATAGGTCCAGGTTTTGTTATAGCCCCCTATACCGGTACCCTCAGATTTCAAGTTCTTTGAAGTTTTTATGTACATTTTCAGCTTAAATTGGCTGTAATTATGTTACGGGGTTCTCAGTGGTCACAAAACATCTTCGCCTGATATTGTTGACAGGAAAATAACCTAATTATTCCTTTTCAGGTCAGAATACTTCATGTTGGCGGCTATAACAAAGTACAGTACGGCCGATCTTAAAATGTTTACTTGTTTTTCACTGTGTTTTTCACATGTGTGATAAAATCAGTGTTCGAAAAAATCCCTGGTACCGTACCGTAGTGTTCTGTACCGTACCGCTACATCACACAAACACTAAAAAATATTTTAGTGATAATTTGACAGCGGAATTTTATACAACCCCTATTTTTGTTCCGATTCATGTCAAATTTTGGGACTGGGCATATTTTTGGTTTGTGATTAAATTGTAATCGAAACATATGACATATGCAAAATTATGAAAAATGCATAAATTTTTGCATATGCATATGCAAAATGTATGCATTTTACATATTTTGGTATGCAACAAATATTTCAAAAATAGGTACAAAAATGTTAGTATGTAAAATTTTTCTGTTTAAAATTCTTTTCAGACAAGTCAATAAAATAGAGAAATGTATAACCACAGCCTCAACCTTCAAAATACCGAAAATCGGGAGGTATCGTTCTATGGGGGCTATATGAAGGCATGAACCTAAACCGACAAATTTTAGGTGGAAAGTTGTTTACCCCCAAGGAAGACTTAATACCAAACTTCAGCCATTTTGTCGGGATATTCAGGCCACAACCTTAAAAATACGGGAAATCGGGAGGTACCGTACTATAGGGCCTGCATGAAGACGTGGACCTATACTGACGAATTTCAGGTGGAAAGTTTTATAACCCCAAGGAAGACTTAATACCAAATTGCACCCATTTCGGAGGGATATTGGGGCCACAACCTTCTAAATACCAGAAATCCGGAGTTACCGTTCTATGGGGGCTATGTGAAGACGTGGACCTATATCGACAAATTTCATGTCGAAAGTTTTATACCTCCAAGGAAGACTTAATTCCAAATTCCAGCCATTTCGGAGGGATATTGAGGCCACAACCATCAAAATTTCAGAAATCTGGAGTTACCGTTCTATGGGGGCTATATGGAGCATTGACCTATATCGAGAAATTTCAGGTGAAAAGTTTTATACCCTCAAGGAAGACTCAATACCAAATTTCAGACATTTCGGAGGGATATTGAGGCTACAACTTTCAAAATACCGAAGACGTGGACCTATACTGACAAATTTCAGGTGGAAAGTTTTATACTCCCAACGAAGACTTTATACAACATGTCAGCCATTTAAGTGTGATGTTGAGGCCACTACCTTCAAAATATCATTTTATGCAAATATGTACAAATATGCACGATATGTAAAATATGCAAACCATTCTGGGCCAAATTCGTTTTATTTTGTGATAAAACGAGTTTCTGTGTAATCAGATTTTCTCTACAACCATCCTAACCGACTGCCGGATCACTAAAAATTTTAATGCACCACGTGTCGGGACACTAAAAAATAAAAAACGTATTATATTTTCTGAGGAAAATGTTAAGTTAAACCGTTAATTCCATGCATGTTTTAAAGAGTGGTCCGGCAGTCGGAACACTACGATTTAAAGTGCTCCATTGTCAAAAACCAAATCAAGTGTTTTTCACATTTTCTATTAATTTGTATTTCAAGGCTATAGTCGGGTCGAGGCCGACTATGTGGTACCCTACACCACTACCCCTGAGCATAAGCTTTAGACTGGTAAAATTCAAAAAATTAAAATTGCGATATCTTAGCGCCTTTGCTCTGAATGTCTTCGTTAATACAGGTCAATTTTGTTGAAACGCATTAAAGTTCATCGTCAGTACAACTCAAATAAATAAAATAGAAACGTTGGATGTACGCCAACCATCAAGAGGCTTCTTTCTCTGTGAGACGCCCATCAACCCCCAAAATTTCGTGAGGATCCGTGATTGTGTGATTGCACAAAAAATGGAAAAAGGGATGCATTACCTACTATTGTGATATCTCTGTTGTTTGGCCACCTATGACAACCTACTTCACATCGTTGTAAAGGTAATATTTTCTACTTTCCTTGCCAGGTTTTGCTTTCGAAATAACTCTTACAGAAGAGAGATATTCGCACTGAAATAAAACGTTGACTTTTTCTCCAAATAAGTTTTTTGCCCATTCCGATCCCTGAATATTATCCGACCATCACCAAAATCAAAAGGCTTCTTCCTCTGTAGGACCCCCATGAAAATTGCGACCTGTAGCGTGATTACAAAAAATGGAAAAGTGGGATGTATTACCGACTATTCCGATATCTCCGTTATTTGGTCACCCACGCCAACCTACTTTGCATCATTGCACAGTGGTCCCACTTGTATGGAAAGGAGTGCCAAAAATAGTTCTAATCGAGTTAACGCCTCGAAATTTTAAACATAGTTTTATAACGAGTCCAAAAGAAAGAAAAACAAATGTAATGGATGTAGGTCCACATTTGGGTGTAGCCCCCCGATTTTTTATATTTTGACGATTTTAGCTAAATTTTCAAGTCGATTTGGCTGTAATTTTGCATTTTGTGTTTTGAGGGAACAACATACCACCTTGCAATAAATGTTCAATATAGGTCCACGTTTAAACGTACCTCCCTATATTCGGTATTTTGACGATTTTAGCCAGATTTTCTTACCGAGTTGGCTGTAATTTTATATTTTGACTTTGGAGAGAAGATCATACGTCCGTGCAAAAAATGTTCAATATAGGTCCACGTTTCGGTATACCTCCCATATAAACTTACCTCCCGATTTTCGGAATTTTGGCGATTTTATAGGTGTTATATGGGGAATAACTTACAGGGTGGCAGGTGGTGGCAGCTAGATTTCTTTTTATCGTAAACTAGAGACTTTCCTCTGTATTTTAAAAAAAAAGTATGGACTTGCCCTTACGGGGCCAACATTAGCAAAACTCAACATAAATTTATAGCACTGATATTAAAAATAGCACAAAAAGTCATTTACAAAGAATTTATTTTTAAGGAACTTATTTTGAATTTGTTTTTTTCGTAAGAATATTGTCAATGCCCTCAACTATAAGTCTCATTTTGGAAATTGTAAATTTACCTCTTAATCTTTTTATAATTTCACTCATAAGCTACGAATGCCTTGCGGATCTCTTTTTTTCGTTTTTAAAGTACCACATACAAATCTCAACTTGTTCGACTTAACTTGGCATATTACCGCTGTAAATTGGCAAAAATAATACTGGATAATAAAAATTTAATGTGGTTATAATTTTTATATAATTGTTCCACAACATCCCATATCTTTGCTTACCTTTATACTTCGAGCTGACGATTGATGTTTGGGTATAACAAGTTTTTTGTTGAAGAAGTTATTGAAAAATAACTTCGGTGGAGAATATCCACAAACAAAAAACAAGGGAACTGATGAGATTCTTTGGCGAGAATCGAAACTATGGTATTCCCTGCCTTACCCCTTGGCGAACAATGCCAAATCTTTTCCACTAATAAACTAGTTGTTTTAAAATATTAAAACAACAACAATGGGATTAAGCCAGACTATTTTGAAAAAAAAAAAAAACAAAATTGCAAACGCTATCCAAAAAAAAACGCCACAATGTTTCTTAGAGAATATTTATTTCAATCGCAATCAAATTTGTCGACATAAATTTTTCGATTTTTGTCCACGGGCGGAACCACAGTGCGTTATAAAGATGAGATTTTCTACTTTCACAGTCAGACTTTGTTTTTGTAAGGTCTCTAACCAAAGCTGTGATATTCGTCATAATTACTAAAATCGCAAAAATGAAAAGTTGGGTTTTATTAGCGGCTATTGCGATATCTTCGTTGTTTGACCACATACGACACCCTACGTCACATCGTTGCAAAGGTGATATTTTCTATCTTCATTAGCAGGTTTTGTTTTTGATATACCCATATAGAAGCGGAGATATTCGCTTTGAAATAAAATGTTGACTTTTTCTCCAAATAAGTTTTTTGCCTATTCTGACCCCTAGATATTATCTAACCATCACCAAAATCAATATGCTTCTTCCCCTCCGGGACCTTCATCAACTCCCAAAATTTTGATTTTGGTGATGCTCAGGTGATTTTCAGGGGTCGAAATGGGTAAACAACTTCTTTTTTTTTGTAATTACGCTACATGTCGCAATTTTTATCGCCCGTCACGGAAATTGTTTTGGCCTACGGGGGTCTTAAAGAGGAACAAGCATATTGAGTGTGGTGATAGTCGGATAATATTCCCTTAAATAAATGTTTAGAAGTGAAAAGCTTATGCACAGATGTAGTGGTGTAGAGTATTACATTGTCGGCCCCGTCCCGGCTATAGCCTTTGCTCACTTGTTGTTAATATTATGACTAAATCTTTATTCTTGGAAGGTACGTTCCACTCACTTAAATTATATTTGAACGAGGAATTCTTGGTCTTACTATTGATGCCAATTATATCCATGGTCAGATAATAGAGTTTCAGCCTAATATATACGGGGACCGACAGTTTTAATTGTTTTTAGTGAAATCATAATCACGCCGTACTTGGGGACCACCCCCCCCATCCATCGCAACAGAAGAACGCAAGCTGCCAAGGCAAACACGTGTAGTTTTAGCCCACTTAAGATGCTGACGATGCAGGCGCCTCAATTCGTATTGGTCCCGATTTGATGCCACGCTACCCAACACATGCCCAGCATGTGGATGGGGACCTCATGACATAGTGCATTTGTTTAGCTGTCCAGCTAATCCCACTCACCTGTCTCCTGATTCTCTATGCACGCAACCAATCCAGGTTGTAGAATTCTTGAGTCTGGATATTGAGAAAACAGAACCTGATAACATAAATAATACACACACGAACATGTACGCGTTGCTACAACAACAACAACCTGTCTGGAGCGCACGATAACTTCCACACGGATCAACCGATTTTATCCCATCTTTAGATCTCGTGATATTTTGACCACTTACTTTAAGTTCGGATACCTCAATAAAATATATATCGAAAGTAGAGAACTTGAATTTCTGGAGCACGACTTATTAACAACCACACCCTCCTGTTTGTGGTTTTAAATAACATAAACCTGACAGGTGTATTGTTAATAATTGACCTACTTTTCTTAATAGTTTGACCAACATAAAAAAACTTTTACGACGCAGCATCAAGGATGTTCGCATCAATTAGCAAACATATAAAGTCTTCCTACTATTGCCAAATTTGATTACCCTCCATCCCTCAAACACGTATTTCTATTTAGCACCAACAAAAATTTAATTATGACAGACATAAAGTTGTGACTTAACGTAAATTGTTTTCAACAAATCGCAAAAAAGTTACTTAGGAATAATTGATAAAATATGTACGTCTGTTGGGGGTGTGTGCAGATACGTGTTAGATGGCAAAAGAAATTACCTCATCCATAACAGTTACACGCACACATATTTTAATTGAAGCATAATTTATGATGGCTGCTGTTTTCACTGATGATATTATTACCCGGATTCCCGTTTGATACTAAAGCAATGAAGGAGACGATGTCGTTTTGTTATATAGGTTATGCGAAATGTCAATCATAAAATTTTATTGTTTTTGTGGTGAAAAACAAACAACAACAGAAATATACATAAAAACATCAGACCAGACCTCACCATCAAAGGACATTTATTTGTTTCTTTATTTATATTTTTCACAATAATTCTGTTTAAAAAATTATTGCATGTGCGAATATCTGCTGCCAAGGGTGCGGTGCGACTTTCCATTGTTGATGTGGTTGTTGGTTTTGAGTTTATGTGCATACGTATGTGTGCTTTGGAGAAGAAATTTAATGTATTCCATAACTCGCGGCATTCCTTGTTGTTGTTTTTGTTTCTTTTTATTTCATTTCAATCATTAAAGTATTTAAACAGCTTAATATTGTTTGTAATAATGAAATTTGTCTGGTTCCCCATACATTATTTACGATGTAATATTTGTGGAATTTAACACATATGTACATATGCTGGTATTTTAAAACGATTATATTTATGTTATATATTTGAAAAATGATAATATTTATCAGCGAACGCTTTAAGCATTTAAATGGTTTGCAATAAAAAATGTATCGTTTGTAGGGAAGGCGACATATTGAAATGGTTTTCCAGAGAAATTGACATTATGAATCATGGGTGTGGTTGACATAATAAAAATTTACAATGTGGGAATCATACAATCTACTCGAATATGCTGAATTAGGTAAGGTTTGCTTGAAATATCAGAAAAAAATTTGCAATAAGAGAAATATGTAATGAACACTCGGCCTTTGGATTCCTTCTAGCGTAAAGCTGACTTTAGTCATATCGGTCAGATTTTAGTATCTTTGCCAATCGGTAGATTTAAATATCAGGTATAATCTCCTTTCAACTATACATTAATCCATCTACAACAAACATATGGCTCTAATCGTGCACTTATGATATTTTAAATTTACCCCGTCAAATTTCACAAGTTTCACTTGAATACGAGTACAAGGATATATGTAGATTGATTGTGGTGCATCACCGAGGAATGTTTGCGTGACCTGAGTCCAAGAGATATAGGCCACGAAATGTTATCATATTAAGGATTCCTCCTTCATTCCCTTATAGCTTATTTGTTGACAATATTCTCTATCTTAAAAACTCCTCCCTAGAAGATAGTGTCAGAAATATTGTGCGAACGACAACGAAATAATTGGACCATACCAATGCGGCTTATGGCCTGACAAATCCTCCACTGACCAGATATTTGCCCTGCGGCAAATACTAGTGAAGATGTAGGTCGATACCTACCACATTTTTATACCCTCCATTATAATATGGGGGGTATATTTAAATTTGTCATTCCGTTTACAACACATGGAAATATTCGTCGATGACCCCATAAAATGTATATATTCTTGAACAGCATAAAATTCAAAGTGGATATAACAACGTCCGTCTGCCCGTCCGTCTGCCCGTCCGTCTTTTGAAATCAATTTTAAAGAAAGAGCTTTGTAATTTGTTGTAAAAGTTTCTTTTACTCCTAGGATATTTGGTATTGCAAATGTGCTATATCGGTTCACTTTTTGATATAGCCCTCATAGAAGAGTAACTCTCGATTTTCGGTAGCCTTATTATAAAACGAAATTGTTGAAATTTGGCATTTAGTCTTCGTTCAAGGGACCTTAAATTTTTCGATAAAGGTCCACGTCTTTATATAGCCCCATAGAAAGATACCTCCCGATTTTCGGTATCTTAAAGGTTGTGTTCTCAATATCCCACCGGAATTTCTAAAATTTGGTATTTAGGAGGGTTGGCGTTTTTTGTTTGGGATGACGACTTCTATTTTGTTTTTCAAAATAGTCAGGCTTAATCCCATAGTCGTTGTTTTAATATTTTATTAAAACAACTTTAATTTATTAGTGGGAAAAAATTGGCGATGTTTACCAAGGGGTAAGGCAGGGAATACTATAGTTTCAGGGAATACTATAGTTTCGCAATTTTTTCCCACTAATAAATTAAAGTTGTTTTAATAAAATATTAAAACAACGACTATGGGATTAAGCCTGACTATTTTGAAAAACAAAATAGAAGTCGTCATCCCAAACAAAAAACGCCAACCCTCCTAATTGTGAGACCGGGCACCGTCAAAATGTTGTTTATTGCTGTAGTATGCAATACCAACAAATTAGTTATGTGCTTTTTCGTCGAGAATCGACGAACGCATAGCAGTGGGAAAAATTTGGTTTTGTTTACAAGTGAAGTTGCTAGAGTTTAGGTAGTGCCAAAGAAATTCTCGATCAGAGTGTTTCTTTGCGCATGTATCTATTTGAGCTAGCAATTGACACTTGGGTATAAAAAGTTTCTTGTTGAAAAACAAGAAATAAGGGAACTGATGAAGATCTGTGGCGAGATCTGAAACTATAGTATTCCCTGCCTTACCCCTTGGTAAACATCGCCAATTTTTTCCCACTAATAAATTAAAGTTGTTTTAATAATATATTAAAACAACGACTATGGGATTAAGCCTGACTATTTTGAAAAACAAATTTGGTATTTAGTATTAGCTGGGGATGCAAAACTTTCCATCAGAAATTAGACCCACGCCTTCATATAGCCCCGATAAACCAGTACATCCCGATTTTCGGTATTTTGAAGGGTGTGTCCTCAATATCCCACCGAAATGGCTGAAATTTGGTAGTTAGTCTGTGTAGGTCCACGCTTTATATATTGTATATAGCCATCTTGGAAGGTCACTCCCGATTTTCGGAATTTTGAAGGTTTCAGCCTCATAAACACACCAAAATAGCTGAAATTTGGTATATAGTCTTGATTGGGGATGTCAAATTTTCCACCAGAAATTTCTCGGTATAGGCTTACGTTTTCATATAGCCGTTTTCGGAATTTTGAAAATTTTAGCCACATTATTCAAACGAAATAACTGAAATTTGGAATTTATTCTTCCCTAAAGGTACAAGACATTTATGCAGGTACAAAACAACCGTTGCAAAAATCAGACATTATAAGTTCACGTTTTGGTATAGCCCCCACATAAGCGTAGCCACCATTTAAGGGTTGGTGTTTTTCTTTTTTTTTCAAGATTTTAGTTACATTATTTACCAAATTGGTCGTTAGTTGTTTATTTGTGTTCCCAGAAGATAGAAAACTTACTCGCAAAGAAACTGTCAATATATCTCCAGGTTTAAGTCTAGCCGGTATTGCCCAATTTTATATATTTCGAGGTTTTTTGTCAAATGTTCGAACAAAGATTGCTGTAATTTAATACTGTGTGTTGGTAGGAGTTCAAAAGCTTCTTGTTTTGGAAAAAACTACAAAAGCAAGCTTATTGCTCTTATTCGCTTCAACACAGTTCGTGGTGGAGGGTATATAAAGTTCGGCCCGGCCGATCTTAACGCCGCTCTTACTTGTTGTAGATTATAAAGCAGTCCCTTACAGCGTTTAAAGGTATTCCAAGCTATATCGGAATTTGGTATCCCCGTCAAGCTCTTTAGGCTTTGTAAAATGATTTTAATTGATACCAGGTCCTCAGTTAAAATAGAAAATAACCTCCCGAACAGTTCAGTACCAAAAGAGGTTTCAGACAAGGAGACAGCCTTTCGTGTGATTTCTTCAACATACTGCTGGAGAAGGTTATGTGAGATGCAAACCTCAAAGGAACTGACACAATTAACACCAATAGCCACATATTACAAGCTTATGCTGACGATATAGACATAATGGCCGATCAGTAAAAGAAGTAACTGATACCTTTAAGAAGGTCGAAGGAGAATCTGCTTGATGGGTCTGGCGGTAAACGTCGACAAGGCCAAATTGATGGTTTTGACAAGCAATTCGTCCATAGAACTCGGATCTGCTGTGAAAGTTGGTTACTATAATTTTGAGGTTGTAAAATACTTCGCCAACTTCGTCGCCGCAATAAACAACCTCAGTTGTGATTAGCATGAAATTCGAAGTCGATACAAACATGTCCGTTCATCGCTCTGCTGTTGAAATCAAGACACAGCCCGCTATGTTTAAAATATAGCTTTATAATATGGTATAGACGTTTGTATTACTACCAAACATTCTGGGTTTGGTATTGAAAATTGGCTGTATCGATAAACGTTTTGACATAACCCCCATAAAACGTTATCTCCCCACTTTTCGCATTTTGGCCAATGTTCATACGAAATGGCTGAAATGTGGTATTTAGTCTTCGTTTGGGTTATAACACTTTCCATCAGAAATTTGTCGGTATAGGTTCACGGTCCTCCGGATTTTAAAGGAGTTAGCGTAATTATCAAACTGAAATGGATGACATTTGGTATTTACTATTCTTTGGAGTTATAAAATGTTTCCTCGGAAATTTTTTAGTATAGGCCGCACAGAATGGAGCCTCCCGATTCTCGGTATTTTGAAGGTTTTAGCCACATTATCTTACCGATATGGCTGAAATTTAGCAATTAGTCTTCTTTTAGTCTAAAAGACTTTCACTCAGAAATTTATCAGTATAAGTCCACGTTTTGATATAGCTCCCATACAACGATACCTTCCGATTTTCGGTATTTTTAAGGATTCAGCCACATTGTCTAACTACAAAACTTTCCCACCAAAAAGTATAGGTCCACGTATAGCCCGAAATAGTGAAATATGGCATTTAGTCTTCTTTAGGGCTAAACAACTTGCCCCCAGAATTTTATTATTATAGGCCAACGTTTTGATGTAGCCCGATTTTCTTTATATAAAAGGCTTTAGCCACAATATCTTATCAAAATGGCTGAATTTTGGTATTGTTACGGAATTAGGATTTGAACTTAATCCCGTGTAGACGTTGTTTTATTCCACAGTACGATTTGTAGCAAATAAAACAGGGTTCGTTTTGGATTACGATTCTATAATGCTTTATTGACGTTATTCACTTCCGTTATACACACAAGACTTTATTTCTCTACTAGCACACAGCTTTTCTACAGTAAGCACAAAGCCTTACTCTATTCAGGTTACTTATTTACTCTTTAGATTACACTTACGGTTTAAATCTCGCGGTTGATTATTCACAACTAACTCCCAGCTTTTCCTTTCCCGTATTTATTAGAGTTGGGCAATCTCGTTCAATTGAACGATCCGGATCACTGTCCTCGTTCAAAAAACCAACGTGTGAAATTAAGTATACGCAGTTTTGTCAAATAAATTACCGTTGTCCATTGAACGAGATAGTGATCCGGATCTTTGAATTGAACGAGATTGCCCAACTCTAGTATTTATATGTGCCCGCTGCTACATAGACTGTTCTAGTCTGCTTGATCTAGGAGCTTCTACAATGTTCAGGCGAACTGCTAACTAATTGGCAAATACATGTACGCACATACAAACACACCGGTGAGTGTTTACAACTAGTGATGGGGCTGTTAAATAAGGGAGAGGAGAAGCGGTTACAATGCAGAAGCATAATCCAATAGTCAAAATAAATAGAAAGAGTACAACAACAATAGCTAAGTAAACAATGTAAATTAAGACTAAGCGATAATTCCATAATTGCAGTAATATTTGTTGTCGCAGAAATAAATAAGAGGGAGAACTGAAGGCGTACAACAATAACCAGATCAAAGCAACAGAGAAAAGTGGTGATTGGAATTCTTATAGAGCAATTGTTGTTGTAAATTTTATTTAAATGAACTAAATTCTTAATGAAAAATTATTACAATTCAAATTCTTAAATTAACAGAAATTCGTATAAATTAATTTAAATCTACAGTTACTTTCGTAACTTTATAGGGTCTCCGACGAATATTTCGATGTGTTACAAACGGAATGACAAATTTAATTATATCCTCCATATTATGATGGAGGGTATAAAATTGTTTTCAATCAGGTGGTAATTTTATATAAGGGCTACATCAATGTGTGGACCTATATAGACTATTTTTGTTGGAAAATTTTTGTGATTGTAGGGGACATTAAATGTCAAATTACGGGTAGTTCCGTCAAACAATGTAGCTAAAACCCTCAAAATACCGATAATTTGGAGGTTTTGTTATATTGGGCTATACCAAAACGTAGACCTATGTTTAATTAGGTAATGAAATAAACTAAAATCAAAGTACCGATAACCGGGAGGTATGTTCAATGGGACCTATACCAAAAGTGGAACTCCATTGAAAATTTTCACTGAGAACGTTTTGTGACTACTGTGAATCTCAAATGTAAAATTACGGGTAGTTGCGTCAAACATTATAGCTTAAATCCTCAAAACATGAACATATATTGACGATTTTTGGTACAGAAGTCTCGTAACCACTGGGAACCTCAAATGGCAAATTACAGCTAGTTTGTTAGTGCTGTGACCCTTAAGAACTCTAAATGTCAAATTACAGCTCGTTCGTTTAAAAATTGTAGCCAAAACTCTCAAAATACCGCCAATGGGAGTTATCGCTATACGGGGTTATACCTAAACATTGACCTATGTTGACAGTTTTTGGTGGAGTAGTGTTGTGACCCGTAAGAACCTTAAGCATCAAATCACAGATAGTTCGGTTAAAAAAACCC